>NC_045958.1:70929201-71229201 GCF_010909765.2 Amblyraja radiata | reverse complement strand
TTATTGTTGATTATTCTACATTCACACAAAGTTGTTAAGAATACACACATCTAATACATTGAATGTAACTGTTGCAGTTCTGATTTGTTTTCATTTGGGGAAATGTTATTTTCTGCAATATAAAATAAAGATTAAGCCTTTGCATGCCTTACCATGTTGCTACTGTGAAAGGAAGCAAAAAAAAATAGGCACGAGTCTAAGGTTCAAAAATCTACTCATTACACCTCTCCACCTAATCCATATCCTCATCATGTTATGCCCAAGGCATTTTTTTTTAAATTTGGAGTTAATGAATAGCAATAAAGGAGGTAAACTAAAAATAAATCAGCAATTCAGAAAGTAACCTATATTCAGGAAAATTGTTATTGGTAATCTGTCTTCTGCTTTTGTTAATTTTAAGCAGGGTGTTAGGGATTGTAAGTTAAATAATATGTTGTGGCTTGGCATCACATGCTTCAGGTTAGAGCTCCCAATATGAATAATTATCTGTTCAATGGTTTATATTCATCATTCTGTGTGCCAAAACGATGTATCAATGACGTGTGTGTTAAAATTAAAATGTATATTTTTTAGGATTGATTTGTGATCATAGAACAGAATATTGAACTTGCTGTTCTCATTGCATCCAAACCTCAATTTAAGTCCTTGATTCCATCCTATCCTATATTCAGTCCCAACCGCCTGACATTCAAGAAGCCTCACATTGCCTTCAATTCTTCCAATAGCTTTAAATTTATAGACCTCCATTGCCTCATATTTATCAGACGTTAAGTCCTTTGAACACCATCACCCCCACCACGAAGGTTCCAAGGCACTCCGTTTCTTCCTTGAACGGAGAGGCCATTTGATTTCCCTCCACTAATACTCTCCTTCGTCTGACGGAACTTGTCTGCACCCTCAACAACTTTTTGGACTCCTCTCATTTTCTCCACTTAAAGGTGTGGCATTTGCATGGGCCCCAGCTATGCTTGCCTTATTGTTGGTTACGTTCAGCCATCCAAACATACACTGGCACCATCTCCAACTCTATTTTTGCTACAAAAACTGCATCAGGCTGCCTCCTTAATTTCATTAACTTCACCACTACTATCCTGCCCTCAAATTCACTTGGGCTGTTTGTTTTACCTCATCCTTTCCCATCATCTGTGACCAAACACTCCTTTTAGATGACACAAGGATTGATTTTTCATTTCTAGTATGCTGCATTTGGTACTTGAGCTGTGTTTTTTGTCTATATTGAAGAAGCTGATTGCAGCTTGGATAATCTCTTTGTGGAGCACCTGAAGTTTGTCAATGGCAGTGATCCTCAGCTTCCAATTGCCCATTCTCTATAGCATCTCTGTGTCCTTCTATACTTTTTCGTTGAGGTCCAATTTATGATTGAGGAACAGAACCGTATCCTTCATCTGGGCATTTTGTAGCCTTTGGGACAAGCCTATTGAACCCACCATTTTCAGCTATGTTTAATTCTCTGTATCAGAATCTGTCAATTGTACTTCGCCTTTCCTCTCTTCACTGACTCGCCTGAACTGCAAAGCATTTCCTGCATGCACCTTTTGGCTTCAGATCTGAACAATAGCTCTGACTTATATTTAAACATTTTTACATGTTCCACCTTTACATCACTCCACCTGCTTTTATTAAAAATCAACCACATGGCTCCTTAAACAACAGAATCACTATGGTAACCCTGGTTTCACCTTTGTTTCCCTTCCCTCTTTTGAAGGGTTTTCAATATGAAACATTAACTCTGTTTCTCTTGCTCAGCATTTTCAGTTTTTATCTCAGATTTTCAACACCTGTTTTTTTTTTTTTAAAGATATTTCTTCTGTTTTGCATGAACTGAGAGTGATTTGCCATGAATTATCTGAAGTAATTTAATCAGTAAAGTTGAAGACATTATTTTTTCTAAGTGATATTTTTTTTATGGTTATCTTTGAATGCATTATTATTTGTGGGTATTATGACTGAATAATTCTTGTTTATGAATGTCAAGTTGTGGAATGGAGACTGTACATAATCATTATAGAATACGTCTATTCTCAACAGGTCAATTGGCAGATTGTTGAAAGTATAGAGTTGGTTAATGATGGCTCTGGTTTAGGATTTGGAATTGTAGGTGGAAGAACAACCGGTGTTGTTGTGAAGACCATTTTGCCTGGAGGAGTTGCTGACAGGGTAAGGAGCTAAATATACCATCAGTTGCATAATGTATTATGTCATTTCATCAATCCTGTTCGAATCTGCAGTGTTTAACAATTGGGATGATAACTGAGAGAATATTGTTCATTTTTCAGTAATCACAACGATTATTCACTCAGGAGTACTACTTCAGGGTGTTTGTTCAAGGTGCCATAAAAAATCCTGTCTATCACAGAGCTGCCCATATCCTATAGATGGTAAAAAGTAAAGCATCCACTAAACTCAATGTTCTTGATCCTATATCTTGGTTGCTAATTGTGTGTAAGTGCGGGCATAGAATATGAAAGCAATAATTGGTCATACAGTTGTTTGCTAATCCTTGTGCAAACCTTTAAGGGCCTGTCCCACTTGGGTGTCATTTGCGTGTCATTTACGCGACATCCTAAAAATTAGTTGGCGCGTCGTGACACGCGCATGACATACATGATGCGCGCATGGCGCGTGGTGGCTTATGCAGCGGCAGCGCGCGGCGCCCCAGGATTTTGGGATGCTCAAAATCCTCGCGCGCCACCTGCGTGACGTGCAAATGACGCCCAAGTGGGATAGGTCCTTTACTCTGAGTGATTGCTTTGAGGATGATAAGTGCATGTATGACATTTAGAGTCATGCAACACGGAAACAGGCTCTTTGGTCTAACTCATCCTATTTTGACCTAGATGCCCCATTTAAGCTGGTTCCATTTGCCTGTATTTGGCCCCATAACCTTCTAAATGTGTCTTTTAAATGTGTAAGAAGGAACTGCAGATGCTGGTTTAAACCGAAGAAGGACACAAAAAGCTGGAGTAACTCAACGGGTCAGGCAGCATCTCTGGAGAGAAGGAATGGGTGACGTTTCGGGTCGAAACCCTTCTTCAGACTAGTTAGGGAATAGGGTAACGAGAGACATAGATGATGATGTGAAGAGATAAAGAACAATGAATGAAAGATATTCAAAAAAGTAACAAAAGGAAACAGGCCAGTGTAAGCTTTTTGTAGGGTGAAAATGAGAAGCTAGTGTGACGGGTGGAGGAGGGGTACAGAGAGAGGGAATGCCGGGGTTACCTGAAGTGAGAGAAATCAATATTAATACCACTGGGCTGTAAGCTGCCCAAGCGAAATATGAGATGCTGTTCCTCCAATTTGCATTTATCTTCACTCTGACAATGGAGGAGAAGAGGCCAGAAAGGTCTGTGTAGGAATAGGAAAGAGAATTGAAGTGTCCAGCAAATGATGCTGCTGCTGCTGCCCCGTATCTCACCTCCAGCCCCCCACGGGCCTCCAACAGGGACTCCGCCGACCCTCACCTCTCCACCGCCCACCAGCGGGCCGGAGCCGTCGCCTCACCTGTTCCAGGCTCAGCACCAGGTCCATAGTCTCCACGATGCAGACTCTGACAGCACGTGGTCTGAATCTGCTGTGTCCTACTGCTCCTCCCCCTCCTACAGGGAACCTCAGTAATGATGGTTGTTCTCCTTTCCCCTCTTAACCAGGTTACCCCGACCGCACCCCACCCATTCAATAGTCCTCACGATCCCCTCCTCTCTGAACACCCACCATGCATCCCACCAAATCTCACCTCTCCTTTTATTTCCCGCTCCTCCTCTGACCTCAACCCCCACCCTTGTCGTGTCTTCACCATCCCCCCTGACCTCTCCCTTTCTGATATGGAACGGTCTTTCCTCAATAGAGGCCTTGCCTTTGTTCCCCTCTGCCCCCACCTCAACGAGTTCCGGGTCCGCCACGACGTAGAGCTTTTCTTCCATCGCCTCCGTGCGTTTTTCTCAGGGAAGGAGTCCTCACCGCCCAGTGATGAGCCCTTCTCCCATCTCCTCCGGTCCCCCTCCTCTTGGATTTCCCAGTGCGGCCTTCTACCCTCTCTGGACCTCTATTTCTAACTGCTGGCGTGACATCAACCATTTCAACTTTTCCATTCCCTTTACCTACTCCAACTTTATCCCCTCTGAACATACAGCCCTCCACTCATTCTGCAGCAACTCTGACATTATAATCAAACCCGCTGACAAGGGAGGTGCCGTGGTAGTCTGGCGCTCTACCGGGCTGAGGCCAGGCAACAACTGTCAGCCACCTCCTCCTACTTATCCTTGGACCATGATCCCACAGATGAGCACCAGGCCTTAATCTCAAACACCATTACTGATTTCATCACTTCTGGCTGTCTGCCCCCCCCCACAGCCTCCAACCTTATCGTTTCCTAGCCCCGCACAGCCCATTGTTACCTTCTCCCCAAAATCCACAAACACAACTGCCCTGGCAGACCCATTGTTTCTGCCTGCTTCTGTCCCATGTAAATGATTTCCACCTCGACTCCATCCTATCCCCCCCCCCTGGTCCAATCTCTCCCGACCTATGTCCAAGATACCTCACATGCACTTCGTTTCTTTGATGACTTCTGCTTTCCGAGCATCCACTCCCTCATCTATGGACGTTCAGTCACTCTACACCTCTATCCTCCACCAGAAAGGCCTTAAAGCCCTCCGTTTCTTCCTCGACCGCAGAACCATCCAGTTTCCCTCGACTAAAACTATACTCTGCCTAATGGAACTGGTCCTCACCCTCAACAACTTCTCCTTTGACTCCTTCCACTTCCTCCAAATTCAAGGCATAGCTATCGGCACCCGCATGGACCGCAGCTATGCCTGCCTCTTTGTAGGGTACATTGAATAATCCCTTTTCCAGGCGTACACTGGCTCTATTTCCGAACTCTATCTCCGTTACATTGATGACTGCATCGGTGCTACCTCCCGCACCCATACAGAACTCATGGACTTCATCAACTTCACCACCAATTTTCATCCTGCAATCAAATTTATTTGGATCATCTCCGACACCTCCCTCCCCTTTCTTGATCTCACAGTCTCCATCACAGGAAATAGATGATTGACTGACGTCTATTACAAACCCACTGACTCCCATAACTATCTTGAATACACTTTTTTCCACCCTGCTTCCTGCAAAGACTCTATCCCCATTCCCAATGCCTCCGTCTATGCCGCATCTCCATCCAAGCTGAAGTGTTCCATACTGGAACATCTGAGATGTCCTAATTCTTTCGGAAATGGGGATTCCCCTATTCCATCATAGATGAGGCCTTCACTCGTGTCTCCTCGGTACCTCACAGCTCTGCCCTTGGTTCCCCTCCCCCTAGTTGCAACAGAGATAGAGCCCCCCTAGTCGTTACCTTCCACCCCATCAGCCGTCCCATACAACACAATCCTACAAAATTTCCGCCACCTCCAATGGGATCCCACCACTAGCCACACTTTCCCATCTCCACCCCTTTCCTCCTTCCGCAGAGACCGTTCCCTCCGCAACTCCCTGGTTGACTCATCCCTTCCCACCCAAGCCACCCGCTCCCCAGGTACCCTCCCCTGCAACCACTGTAGATGCAACACCTGTTACTATACCTCCTCCCTCGACTCTGTCCAGGGACCCCCACAGTCCTTTCAGGTTAGGCAGAGGTTCATTTGCACCTCCTCCAACCTCATCTACTGTAACCGTTGTTGAAGATGTGGACTTGTACATCGGCGAGACCAAACGCAGACTGGGTGATAGTTTTGCGGAACACCTTCGCTCAGCCCGCCTGAACCAACCTGATCTCCTAGTTGCTGGACACTTTAATTCTCCTTCCAATTCCTACACAGACCTTTCTGTCCTAGGTCTCCTCCATTGTCAGAGTGAGGCTAAACGCAAATTGGAGGAACAGCATCTCATATTTCGCTTGGGCAGTTTACAGCCCAGTGGTATGAATA
The DNA here is from genome assembly GCF_010909765.2 of Amblyraja radiata. Classification (NCBI taxonomy): domain Eukaryota; kingdom Metazoa; phylum Chordata; class Chondrichthyes; order Rajiformes; family Rajidae; genus Amblyraja; species Amblyraja radiata. Next base: position 71,223,250 of record NC_045958.1, on the reverse strand, counting down.
TTGAGTTATCTCATTTCATGTAGCCCCAGCATTCCCTCTCTATGCCTCCCCCTCCCTAGTCGCACTCGCTGCTCATTTTCACCCAACAAACAACTTACAAAGAGCTCTGTTTCCTTTTGTTACTTTTTACATATCTTTCATTCATTGTTCTTTATCTCTTCACAACACAGTCAATATCTCTCGTTTCCCTTATCCCTAACCAGTCTGAAGAAAGGTCTTGACCCGAAACGTCATCCATTCCTTCTTTCCAGAGATGCTGCCTGTCCCGCTGAGTTACTCCAACTTTTTGTGTCATTCTTCAAGTGTCTTTTAAATACCATTGTACCGGCCTCTTCTGGCAGCTCGTTCCATACACCCACTGAGTGGAAAAAGTTGCTCCTCGGATTTAAAGTTCTGGACTGCCCACTGATTATAGCTCAGGCCCTTGATTCCTGGCAACGTCCTTGTAAATCGTCTCTGCATATTTTCCAGCTTAATGACATCCTTCCTATAACAAGGTGACCAACAATGAACAAAGTACTTCAAATGTGCATGGACAGCTATACGCAATGAGTGGGCAGGCTAGGACCACTCTAGGTCCTTAAAGACTTAAGGGCGGCAGATGGCACAATGGGCTAAGTGTTCGGCTGGCGACCGGAAGGTAGCCGGTTCGAATCCCGCTTGGAGTGCATACTGTCGTTGTGTCCTTGGGCAAGACACTTCACCCACCTTTGCCTGTGTGTGAATGTGTGTGAGTGATTGGTGGTGGTCGGAGGGGCCGTAGGCGCAGATTAGCAGCCACGCTTCCGTCAGTCTGCCCCAGGGCTGCTGTGGCTACAGAAGTAGCTCACCACCACCGAGTGTGACTGAGGAGTGAATGAATAATGCGATGTAAAGCGCATTGAGTATCTAGAAAGGCGCTATATAAATCACATCCATTATTATTATTATTATTAAATCTTTTAAGTCTTGTACAACTTTCTCCCTGCATGTTAGGCGATGTCCATCTACATCAAGAGCTGTCCAATTGTTTCCTATTACCGATGCAATGCTCTCCAACCACTTTTGATCAGAAAATTATTTTCGGTATCATTTCTGATCTTTGCCATGCTTTTAAAACATGAGTCTCCTTGCATCAATATGCTTGTGCATTTTGACAAATGTTTCTAGTTGCATTTACTTCCCTTTTCTTTATAGCCAATGCTATAGTTTTCTTCACATGTATTCAACGTTAAAATGCAGGAAACTCCCAACATTCAAATGTTATTGCATTATTTAGTTCTGACATTGTCGACCTCCATAAATGTAATCTAAATTTGATAATTGACATTTTCCTCCAATAACGTTTTCACAGCTAACATCCTGAACTTGTATATATACTCTGCAAATTTGAACCATATTTCTCTTTACTACTTGTCAGCTTTATTTCGGCTTTTGTGCTAGCTGCCATCTCTAACCACAGGCATTGACCATTGTCCTTTTCTGGGGACCTTTCTATTCTTTTGTTTGCCTTCATTTTCACAATGGTTTTGTTTACCTGATGGTGACGGTACATTCACTCGCACTAATTCATTTGTTTAAATGTGTGCACATTTTATGCTTTTATTTCACATCTGATTGTTAGAATGATTGCATTTTTTGTTTTATCATCAACTTGCTTGTCCTTTCATTTTCAAGTAGTCTAAATTATGGTTTATCATATCTCCACAACTTTAATGTAGACATATCTATATTGTAGACAAGTTGGAAAAATCTTTTAGTCATTCGATATGCCTACATCATAATATTAATCCCTCTATTTGTATTTAAAGGATGGCCGACTTCAAAGTGGGGATCATATTCTCAAGATAGGAGATACAGACCTCATGGGGATGGGTAGTGAACAAGTGGCACAAGTGCTACGGCAGTGTGGAAATCGTGTTAAATTGGTAATCGCACGAGGGGCTATAGAAGATTCCTTGGCTGCTGCCCCCCAAGGACTTCCTGCTCTACCATCTGTACCACCGGTAGCAGAAGAGGCAAGTAATTGTACCTGTGATCCCCCGAATAATGGAGCAGGACAATAATTTTACACTTCGTAGTTTTTGACTACAGGGCTTCCAAGTGGAAATTTTAATAATGATAATAATAATAATAACAAATACTTTATTAATCCCCTTATTCAGGGGACATTCAGATGGCCTTGCAGCACACAAATAAAAATACAACATAGCATTAAAGAAGAAGTTTAACATTAAAACATAAAAACATCCCCCCACAATGGTTCCCACTGTGAGGGAAGGCACAAAGTCCAGTCCCCATCCCCATGTCCACCCATAGTCGGGCCTTGAGGCCTCCACAGTCGCTGCTACGGAGGCCTGATGTTCCAGGCCGTTCTCACCGGGTGATGGTGCTCCGGCGTCGGGAGAACCCTCTCAGCGGCTTGGGGTGCCAGGAACTTACCGGAGACCGCGACTTCCAAGCCAACAGGCCGCGCTGGATGGAGCTCCACCACTGGCGATCTCGGCGAGAGATCCCAGGCTCCGCGATGTTAAAGTCAGCGCTGCCGCCCTCTGCTGGCCGCTCCACAGTCCCGCAGCTCCGCGATGTTTAATCGGCGGTCTCAGCTCACCGGAGTTCCAGCGCAGTGTAGGTTACTGTCTCTTATCTCTTGTTCACGATGTTTGACTGAATAATTTCAGCATGATATTTTATTTGGCAAAGTTAGAACTGGTTTACTTAGAGCAAAACATAGTATGCTAGTACAATCTTTGTTTCTTTTTCAGCCTGAACCAGCTTTCTCTCAGCATGTCGATGGAGAAGTATTTGATGTGGAACTTACAAAAGATGTTCATGGGCTAGGCATAACTATTGCTGGTTATGTTGGAGACACAAATCAAGGTATTAGGAGAGATTTTCTGAACTCAAGTATTTTTCTTTACATTTTACTTTAGTTAGAGGAACATTTCAGTTTTTAATTTGTCACAAAATCTGAAATTGTATTTAACATCTTAGATGTATTTGTGGTTAATTTTAGTGAGGAAGGATTGTTGCTTTAATCAGGTGCATCCATATTAGGCTGGGTCATTGTTTCCCATGACTCGGATGTAACATTTAGTAACTTTGTATATTTTCAGTTGCTGTCATAATTCCTGACAGCCATAATTGCAGAGGATGTCTTGATATCATGGTCTTGTGACATTAAACGTGAAATTCAATTGATTTCAGATTTGGATATTACTTACAGAAATGGAATGGTCATCTGAAAATTCACTGAACCTTCCATACCTACTTCAGAATTTATTTTCCTGCTTAAGTCTACATTTCTGCCTAAATATTGACAAAGCTGGTTAACCTGACAGAGTTGCATGTTTGTTGTGTTACATGGTAATATCCATTCTGCAGCTCACCCTTTCAGTGAGCAGGCATGTACACCGGCTGACAAGCTTAATACTAGCTGTAATATTTTATAAAATATGATAAATTGTAATTCTTATTGAAAATGAAACTAGGGATTACAATTATTGTTAGCTTTTAGTTTACCCTGCAATCTGCCATTGAAATTGCACTTTTCCTAAATTGGGCATATTAATGCACTGTAATTTAGATCTTAAAACAGGATAAGAAATTTGAACTCTCAGGATTTCCCAATACCATTAATGAGTCTGGCAAATGTTTCCATTGATTTGCTTTTGACATTGTGGTTTGAATATTGCGGTTTTAATACCACCAGGGGCGCCGGGGAGATGGCCAGCCCTGCCGTCAGTCTGTCGTTTTTTTCAACTTTTTGTTATTTTTAGTGTTTTTAAAAAGTTTGATTTAATGTACTTCGGTTTGTTTTATGTGGGGGGAGGGGGGGAGGGGATCGGGGAAACTTTTTTTTAGGTTCTTACCTTCCCAGAGATGCCATAATTTTATGGATCACATTCTCCGGATTCTGCGGCCTACCATCGCTGGAGCTGGAAGCCGCCTCGGACTGTTGTGAGCCCCACCGTGGGGCGCGGACTTAACATCGGAGCGGATCCCTTGCCTGGGATCGCTCCTACCGCGGTCTGCGGACTTACCATCAAGGGCTCGCAGTCTCGGGAGAGGCAAGTCGGGAGCTCCAACGCCGCAGAAGGTTCGACCAGCCCTGACGCGAGGTTCGATCGCCCGGCGCGGGGGTGCTGACAATTCCCCGATGCAGGAGCTGAAAGCCTCGACGCGGAGGGCCCGAACGCCACCGGCTACGGGAGTCAAGATCATCCCGTTAACGGGGGCTCGAGGCCCCCAACCAAGGAAGAACTAAGGGAAGGACTTGAACTTTATTTTGCCTTCCATCCCCGATCCAGGACAACACAACCCTGATTGGACTGATCCAGGATGGGGAGGAATCTGCCTACAGACAGGAAGTGTCACAGCTGGCGTCCTGGTGCCGTAGCAACAACATAGAAACACAGAAAATAGGTGCAGGAGTAGGCCATTCGGCCCTTCGAGCCTGCACCGCCATTCAATATGATCATGGTTGATCATCCAACTCAGTATCCTATACCTACCTTCTCTCAACCTAGAGCTCAATGCTCTTAAGACAGTGGAATTGACTGTAGACTTTAGGAGAGCTCCCCCTCCCCTCACCCCACTCACCATCAACAACATCACAGTCACATCTGTGAAGTCTTTTAAGTTCCTGGGAACCATCATCTCCAAGGACGTTAAGTGGGAGGCTACCATCAACTCCACAGTCAAAAACACACAACATAGGATGTACTTCTTACAGCAGCTGAGGAAGCACAATCTGCCACAGGCAATGATGGTCCAATTCTACACGGCCATCGTAGAGTCTGTTCTCACATTCTCCATCATGGTCTGGTTTGGCTCAGCCACCAAGCACAACACCTGGAGGCTGCTGCGAATCGTCCGATCAGCAGAGAAGATTATTGACTGCAACCTTCCCTCCATTGATGAACTGTACACTGCAAGGGCCAGGAAGCGTGCAGGCAAGATCATCTCTGACCCCTCTCACCCTGGCCACAAACTCTTTGAATCACTTCCCTCTGGAAGGCGACTCCAGACTGTCAAAGCTGCCACAGCCAGACATAAAAACAGTTTTTATCCACGAGTAGTTGCTCTACTCAACAGCCAAAAATCTGTAGCCTCCCTTTGATCCGGTATTTTGTTGGTTCACATGCTTGATCAATGGTGTTTTATCATTAATGTTTTATTATTATTAATGTTTAGTGTTTTATGAGTCATTCGTAACTGTCATTGTCTGTCATGTTGTTACTTGTGGGCGGAGCACCAAGGCAAATTCCTTGAATGTGAATACTTGGCCAATAAACTTACTCATCACAGTGAGGAATGTGTAGGAGTCACTGTGGTGGATGTTCATGTTAAAATGTGTTTTTGAGTGTTGCTTTTAATTGTATGACTGACCTGGCCAGTGAAATTACTCGTATATTGCAAAACATACTTGGCGAATAAATTCTGATTCTGATATTATTTGTTGAGCATTAAATTAAATCTAAGATAGACACAAAATGCTGGAGTATCTCAGCGGGACAGGCAGTATCTCTAGAGAGAAGGAATGGGTGCCGTTTTGGGTCAAGACCCTTCTTCAGACAGATCAAGCAGCTTCTCTCCAGAGATGCTGCCTGTCCCGCTGAGTTACTCTAGCATTTTGTGTCTATCTTCAATTTAAACCAGCATCTGCAGTTCTTTCCTACACATATTAAATCTACCTTTGCTACAAGAGCATGCATGATAATGTCCTGAGTGATGTCAAAATTACTACATAATTTCCTTTTGTCACAAAGTAACAATTAAAGTGAAGAAAACATAATTAAGTCAACTTATGTAATGTTGATACTATTCATTTAGTAATTCACAAAGTGATTTTCGAACAACAAGAAGGAAATGAAAATGGGGACAGAATTATTTACCATCATTGTTCTTTTATATTCACTTATTTTGATGTGTTCGCATTGAAATGTTATTCTAACAGTTTGTATTTCTTTGATACCATTTGGTGCTTATTAAGAAAGAAGACTGGAAAATATGTTTGAAAAATGATGTTACCAATTTACTTGTTACTGACAATTTAGCTTTTTGGTATTTTATATTAAAATCCTTCCACAGCTAATAGTGAAATAATATTTTTTGCCTGTTGCACAAGACAGAGCTGAATAATTTTACATTATTTGAAATTGGTCCTGTATGCAATGAACCAGTAATTAGCTGTCACAGTTGTATAAATGTTGATCGGCTTTGGAATTGCCTAAAGAAGAAATATATCTGCAGATTTGTATGCGTATGTTTACTCTTGCAGAGCCTTCTGGCATCTTTGTGAAAAGCATCACTCAGGGAAGTGCAGTTGAGCAGGATGGAAGAATACATGTTGGGGACCAGATAATAGCTGTAAGTATAATCTGAAATAACAACCCAAATGGAGAAACAGATTGAAATGGATCATCCACTTCGAGCCTCTTGGTAAACACATTTGAAATGTTTCTGCCTGGTCTTGGACTTGTGATAGACTCTGACAAATGATAATGGCAATGTTAATGAAACTGTTACCTTCTATTAGTTGTTTGATTACCCACCATCATGCTCATTTTAGATGTGGCAGGATTATAAGGCTTTATCCTGGCACATTGTTCAGGATAGCTATTACATGCTGCCGCCTGTTTATGAGCAACACGTAGTCTAGCTTCACTAAGTTTACACTTCCTCCTTGAGTATGAAGATAGACACAGAAAGCTGGAGTAACTCAGCAGGGCAGGCAGCATCTCTGGAGAGAAGGAATGGGTGACCTTTCGGGTCAAGACCCTTCTTCAAACGTCTCGACCTGAAACGTCACCCATTCCTTCTCTCCAGATATGTTGCCTGTCCTGCTGAGTTACTCCAGCTTTTAGTGTCTATCTTCGGTTTAAACCAGCATCTGCAGCTCCTTCCTACACATTTCCTCGTTGAGTATGTTTGGTATGTTTCCTGGGAAGTTCTATACTCAGTGATTCTGAGATCCCTACCCATCAATATCTTTGAGGCTACCATTGACCACAAGTTTAGCTGGATGAGCCTCTTGAATACCGTGGCTACGCAAGTCCTTGCGCCAACTACAAAGCACAAGAAAATATTATGACAGAATACCGATCACATGTTTGCATGAATGTAGCTCGAACAATTATTAATTAGTTTGATACCATCCGAAACAACAGAACCCAATTGATTTGCCGTAGACCATAATGTTTGGGACACAACAATGTAATTCATGGACATCATCAGTTGCTGGGTGTCTTCTCTGGTGATGCTCTGCCAGGCCTGTAAGTTTCCAAAGGTGATGGAATGACTGGAGGAAAGACTAAGTGCTGAGAGCTCTCTTATACCTGCATATGGAGGCAATTAAACACACCTGAGCAATTACAAAGACCTGTGAAGCCATGTGTCCCAAACATTATAGTGCCCTGAAATGGGGGGACTATATATAAACACAGCTGTAATTTCTACATAGTGAAACCAAAATGTATAAAAGTGGCCTTTAATAAAATCTGACAATGTGCACTTTAACCACATGTGGTTTTTTCTATTACAAATCTCAAATTGTGGAGTACAGAGGCAAATAAATAAATGATGGATCTTTGTCCCAAACATTATGGAGGGCACTGTATAATCAAGACTGCTGAGGACAGTGAAAAGTGCTCCCGAACATCTCCACATGGAATTACTACATTTAGCATAAGTATAAATCACCTTTCCACACTGGCCAAGGGTCATAATAGTGATATGTTATATCTAATAGGACTTTAAGAATACCTTCATTGAAAGGTGTATAGCATGCCAAGAAGGTCATTCACCATTTTTTCAATGCTTGGTTTTTGCATTCACTCTAAAATAGTAAATCCTGCAGTGGGAACTCAGATTTTTGTCATACAAATTAATCTTGAGGCCAACCCAGCTCAGACAATGGGCAACACTGCTTACATATGCAGTGTCCAATTGGACCTTAAGGATTTGACATCCCTTTGTAATCAGCCCTCCACTGCATTGCAGTGACTGATAAGGAATCACACCCATTGAGTGCAGTGGCTCCACAGATCAAGAACTTGCTATCCTGTCTGAAAAAGATAATATTTGCCCTCCCAGTTTGGGCAGGTTGCATTGACTAGAGCCAAGGATTATAAATATTACCATACATTTTAATTGATAAATGTATTAAACAATTTCTGATAACGTCTGTCACTCTGCCATTCCCAACCTATCCTGACAATTGTACATTTTGTAAACATGCTTTTGATGGTCAGAATTGCTCAGGTTTGTCCTCCAATCCACCCAGATTCCAGGGCACCATGGTAGACAGACACATTGAATACAACCACCACAGGAGAAAAAACACAACGATCATTTTTTTAATACAATGTGGCATGGTTATTGCTTATAAATAAAGTTTGAAATGTTTATCTCATTATGACTTGACATTTCATCTTGTTGTTAAGCTGTTTTTTAATTGTGGTAGTCAGTGATGGGGCAGAGTTAAGATCTGGGACGATAGGTGAATGGAAATTGTATTTACAGTTACACATTTTCATGAACAATTTGGGCAGTAAAGGACTATCTAGGTTTCCTTCTGCTGTGCACCCTTCCTCTCTCCAACAAAGGACTAGATAGCTGGGCAAGAGGGCATTCTCTCATAATAGAGTACTGCGTATCTTGCAATCTTCTGAAGATTCCTCCAAATTACTGACAGTGGAAGCTGCAACAGACCTGGGCCATGACATATCAGATTTCATATATGAACATAGATTTCATTGTATACCATCTGCACAAGTGGCTTGAGTCATTTTTATCAGATCTTGTTGCCATTGGCCTGACTTTGATCCGCCTTCATGTTTGAAATATTTTGACCTAATGAACTGCAGCAGATTGGCATAGAGGCATGTCATAGTGCTTCTCCAGCAGTTTGACTGCAGTCATTGTATCTTGCAAGTTTGCAATCCCAGCAAAACTGCATGCTCTCTCCTGCTGGTCTAGGAGAGTTGAGTTCAGATTCTATTTGGGGAAAAAGGATTGATGATATTGCTTGATTATGTCAATGTATTGACCCAATTAGCCAGATAGCTTTTTGTACTTGAATGATTCTGGTTCTTAAATAGGCTGGACTTGTTTTATATCAAAGCTTGTGCTGAATAATGCTGTGATTAACCTGTTCTGTGCACTGCTGACAGACGTACCCGGTCTCCACCATTTCACTCAGCAATATGTTGTCTGTTCTAATTTTCTCTTCAATAGTGCAAATTTCTGCAGTCTTAATTTTGCCCTCTGTTTTCTTATGTCATGTTCATATGTTGTTTTGATGAAATACATATATAATGTGTTAGATTTTGATTAAACATTTCTCATTATATATAATGCTGTTTTAAAAAAAAAAACCTTGATCACATAAAATTTGAAAACATTTAAAGTAAAATAATTTGTCATTTCAGCCATCTAACCCATCTACAGAAATGATATTTAATAATTTGGGCTGTTTTGTACTACTTGAACTATGTAATCTGAATGCATTTGTATTCCAGGTGGATGGAACAAATATTCAAAGCTTCACTAACCAGCAAGCTGTGGAAGTGCTGCGTCATACAAGTCAAATGGTGTGTCTCATTTTAATGAGAAGAGAAATTAAACCAGAAGCCTTGATGCAGTCTGAGTGTAAAGGTGAAGTGAAACCTGATAAGAATGGAGATGTCATCACATTAGATGACAAACCCCCCACAGGTAAATTGGTTGTTCCTGTCTTTACCATATATTTTATTTGCTATTGTCACTAGTTCACAATCATCTTTTATGTCACTCTATATCTTTAGAACAATGACCAGATTATTTAACGTTGCTGTATTTATAATAATTCAATTGAATACTTTACTACTGTCCAATAATCAAAGTGTATGTGGAACGTTAAAATAAATTGAAAGAACTGAAGTGAAAGTGGAGAAAGAAAAAAACATGCTGTAATGTTTTCTGCACAAAATTGGGATTAAAAAAAATATTTTCTTAATACGATTGATAAATGATGTGAATATTATTTTTCAGTCAGTTCTGTTCACCTCATGAATTATATTGGAAATCATTAATTCCTTTGATAAATTAGTTGTTACCCATGTTTTTGTGAACTATTTGTAGTATTGAATGAAGAACCATCACCACCAGAGAACAGGACTTCAAGTTCTGCCCCAATCGATGAACAAGAAATTGAATCTGAGTTGGAAGGTGAAGTCAGGTTCACAGTCACGGATACTTCTCTTAGTGGTATGAGGTGCTTTTAAAATCAATAGGCTTGATTATCAGGCATTATGTCAAACTTTGTTTACAAGCAGTTTGATGCCTATAGTGGTCTGTCTAGCACCTATTTTAGAAATACTGATTGTCAATTGCCAAATGTAAGGACAGCAGTAGAACTACTGCCTTATGGCGACAGAGACCTGGGTTCGATCCTGACTACGGGTGCTCTCTGGCGTTTGTACGTTCTCCCCGTGACCTGTGTGGGTTTTCTCCGAGATCTTCGGTTTTCTCCCACACTCCAAAGACCTGCAGGTTTGTAGGTTAATAGCTTGGTATAAATGTAAATTGTCGCCTCTGTATGTGGGATAGTGAAAGTGTATGGGGATCGCTGGTCAGCACGGACTTGGTGGGCTGAAGGGCCTGTTTCTGCGCTGTCTCTAAACTAAACGTACTGGTTAACACAATATATGAATCAATGAGGTTTGGGATTTCTCCAGACCTTTTTGCTGGTAGTTTTTGGAAACTGATTGAGAAACTAATATGCTTGCTATCATTGCAGCCTGCAGGGTTGGGATGTTATAAATCCAAGTAAAGCCTCATGTTCTGTCTCTCAGAACAACCATGTGATGGCAAGAAGTTGATTGGAGAACTGAGTTGAAACCAATATAACAACAACAAGCCATTGACATCTGAACTTCAGCACCTGATCCCCTTCCTTTTACTCTATTTACCCTTGACCCCAACTGCCAGAAATCTAAGCTCCCTGTTTCCTCCCCCTATCTCCAACAATTACATATTTCAGGCATCCCAATGTCAACAGTGTCAATCCAGGATTCTTGATCTCCCTCCATCACAACATATAAAATCTGCTGCATGACCATCATTGTTTGACCACCCCTTTTACAAAGCTGGCATTTGCATTGCCTTTTCCTCTGCCCTAGTTTCTGACAAAGTGTGCCCAGTGTTTCACCAGGACTTAAGTCAAACTTCGAACTCTCACTGCCTCTGTATCTCTTCCTTTAAAAGGTTGCTTCGAAACTTCCCAGCCATCAGATAGAAGAGGAATGTTTATTTGTGGACTTTTAAAGAGATGTTAACATTTTCAAATCCAAATGACAAACTGGTGATTCTTGTGACAGACATTTTTGAAGGGTGATTTTAGTGAGACACCAAATCCTAGATGGAAAAAAATGATTTGCTTTATTAATCTTTTTATTTCAGGATTTCAACTCAGTTTGTCAGAAGAAGAAAGCCTTTGTGTTAAATGGCAGGAGATTCTTGGTGCTAACTATGAAATTGTGGTATGTTTATTTAAACATTTTAATTTGTGAGTCAATGTCCCGTAAACATTGTTATGGGCCTGTCCCACTTAGGCGATTTTTTAGGCGACTGCCGGTGACTAGGCTGTCGCCGGGGTGTCGCCTGTATGGTCGTGTGTAGTCTCCTCAGTCGCCCCAAGAGTCGTAGCGTTTTTCTGGTCGCCGCTGGATTTTGAAATGTTCAAAACTTTTCGGTGACAGTCGGCGACCGTGGGCTTGTCATACCTTGTCTTCTCCTGACGTAGGTGCTGTCGTAGGTTGTCGCCAGGTGACGTAGGTTGTCGCCGGTGCTGACTTCGGTGAATTCCATTATCCTAGTCGCCGGCAGTCGCCTAAAAAATCGCTTCAGTGGGACAGGCCCATTAGCCCAGTCGCCGGTTTTTCAGTGACATGCTACGACTATGACAGTTGCCTAAAAAATCGCCTAGTGGGACAGGCCCTTTAAACTACCACAGTTCTTTAATGATTCTCATCGTTAGCTACATATTAATTTCATTCTACCTATTTCCAATCGGAACTTGTCATGAACTGTAACCACTAGCTTCAACCCTCTTCTCACTCACTGTCTTAGGCTGAGCAGACTATTCACAAACATGGAATTCCATTTGATTTGGACTTAAGGATTTGACCCCATCTGCTCTGTCACCAAGACCATCCATTTCCTGCTCTGTCATTGTAACATATTGATGCAGTAATTCTTACTTATTTCCAGTCATCTTCCCTTTTTCCATCCATAAAACTGAACTTGTTCAAAACTGAGGGCCTAACCCCATGGTCAAGTCAAGTGTCAAGTGAGTTTATTGTCAGTGAATACTGATCCACTTTGACTGTACTTGTTTCAGTGACAAAAGCATAGATTGTTGCACAGTTAATAGCCTCTAGAGTCTCTGGAGGTGAATAAATATATGAAAGTCGAGGAATAGAGGGGAATGGAGAAATGGCACAGAGGAGAAGTTGTGGCTAGCCTCGGTGCCTATTTCTTTTTTTTTGCAATCTGGGACATATATTCCTTTGACACATAACTTTAAACTGTTATTTCAATCCACTAATTCATTTTTTGTATAGAATTTAGAGAAAAAGAACAAATCTAGCACTTATCTAAATCTATCAAGCCTTTCACTTATTTTCAGGTGACACAAGTAACAAAGTTCAGTGAAAGCAGTGGCCTGGGCATAAGTTTGGAAGCCACAATTGGGCATCATTATATTCGTTCTATTCTACCTGAGGGCCCTGTGGGGCGCAATGGCAAGTTATTCGGCGGAGATGAGTTATTGGAGGTAAGCATTAATTTGATCTCCAGTTTGTTGGAATGATAACCTAGTGTTCACTGGGTTTTCACTATCAATTATTTACTTATGACTTTTTCTTGGAAGAAGAAAATCTAATATTTAAATTTTTTTTTTGGAATATTCAGCTTTTGTTTTTCTAATAGAGAATGTAAGGTTAAAGTCAAGGATCGTTCCAAACTTTTCTCAGATATGCCCTTTTACTACTGACTTTCCCTACAAGCAGATGCTACAATTCATGGGGGGAGGCGTAAAGGGGGAAATGTTAAGGTCCAGCTATGAAGCTACAGGTCTTCATAGCGTCTTGGATCTCCTTTATTACTTTCCAGCCTCTGTCTCTACCGCCACCCTCCCCTTTTAAACTGGCTCCATCTCTTCCTTTGTGTTTCTCTTTTTATTTGTCACTCATCAGGCACTGTCTTATGGCTCCACTCCTTTTGTTCTATCTGCCCATCATCTCCTTCCTCACCCAATTCTTCTTACCACCTGCCAGACCTTGCCATCTCTATACTGGCTCACTCCACTCTATGCAGTCTCAACCCAAACCATTGACCATACATCTATCTCCACGGGTGCAGCCTGACCTGTTGAATTCCTCCAGCAGTTTGGTTTGGTTCCAGTAAACAAACTGCTTACATCCTCTGTGGTCTCTTGTGTCTTTAGGATCTGTAATTTCCTGGTTTCCATTCTCAATCACTTTCTTTCACTTGTTTATAAACAAAGGCATAGGCTCTGAAATGTCACCTATCTGCATCTGTGAGGTGTTTTTTGACATGTGCATTCTAATTGTAATTTAGTCAAGTGGATGTGGTAACATAAAACCCTAAGGGCATGACATAGGTGCAGAATTAGGCCATTTGGCCCATCGAGTCTACTCCATCATTCGATCTATTTTTTCCTCTCAACACCATTCTCTCCCCATAACCTTTGACGCCCATACTCATCAAGACCATCAAACTCCACTTTAACATCGCCCAATAACTTGGCCTCCACAGTCGTCTGTGGCAAATCCACAGGTCCACCACCCTGACCATAGAATCTCCATTCCAAGTTATGTCCTTTTATTCTGATGCTATGGCCTTGGTTGTAGTCCCTCCCACTACCCTAAACATTCTCTCCACATCCACTCTAGCTTGGCCTGGACATTGAAGTGGTTTGCAGAGGCTGAATGTAAATGATACAATGTAGATTGGACATCATTGTCTGGCAGTAGTCGGCACAACTAACTTGGGCTGCTCGTGCAAGAAATGCAAATGTCACTGTAAATTTTGTTTTATACATGTTTCAAGTGGTCCATGATACTTTTGAGACAAGGGAAGGGTATAATTAGTGGGTTTGAATATATCAAACACCATTAATGACAGCTTTTGATCCTCATTCAGCATTTTGTTTTGGAGGTATGCTAATGAAATCTAATTATATTAATTTTACTGAATGGTTTAATAATTTATCTACCTGATCCATTTGCCATGGGAAGTATTTCTGATGCACTTGAAACAATATATAGGAGTTATCCAATATAGCAATCATTTTGGAACTGGAACATAAATTCACAAGTTTTATATGCTAAATGTACAGTTGCAATTTCCTCCATAGTATTGGAGAAATCCCTAACATCATTCCGTATCCTTTTGACCATCTTTCATTGTTCTTGCTTTTGTTGTTTTGTTTTAGTTAGAATTAAACAATAATATCAAGAATGTTAATACGATTGTAGAATTGTTTGCATAGTGATAACGCAAATTTAAAACATTAAGTTAACTTGGCGAGGAGGGAATGTTATCTCGAAATAATTAATATTCTAGTTAAACATGTTTAACTTTAATTCAAATGTTATCAAGGAACTCATTGTTCTCTGCATTTTAGGTGAATGGTATACCACTCCTTGGTAAGAATCATAAAGATGTTGTCAGTATTCTAAAGGACTTGCCTATCAGTGTCACCATGGTCTGCTGCCATCCCATCCTTGAGATCAAAATGGAAACTGATATTAATAATGTGGTTTCCAAAGAAGAACCTGTTCAAGCAAATGAAGAGGTATTGTAATGATGGTATCTAACACAATATTCTCTATTGTTAAAATGGTATTTTTGAATTTTCCAATGATAGAAATGTTCGCTTCACTTTGTTGGCTTTTGTTTTTATGATAATGGATCATGTAGAATTAAACCTGTATGTTGTGGCTTCAAAATAAGTCTTCCAGTACAAAACTGCCAGGTCACATCGTTCACATGAGTAATTGGAATGCAAAGTTTGGATTATTAGCTTCTATTAATAACTGGTTGCCGCGGGAGGTCGAGTGTTTTGTTGATAAAGTTGGCGATATATTAATTTGATGATCGTTTGTTTGTAAACTGTCAACATAGGCAGTCTTTGATTGTGTTTATACTCTGTATGTTTATTTTTATTTTTTGGATAAAAGTATTTGTATAATAAAAAAGAAAGAGAAAATCAACTAGCCTTTGATAATGCGAATGCCACGGATCCTGATCCTGCTGGCATGATAAGTGCATGATTTGAGGTACAATGCTATCATGTATAGCACACTGAACTTTATTGAATTAAGGGAAAATACATATTATAACAAAATTAAACAGGTAATTATTTATATCAGACAAATTAACAGGATGCATGGATACTAAATTCCTGCTATTTATAGAAAGCTGTGCAACCGCTCAAAGTCCTCTGACTCCATCATAGAAACATAGAAAATAGGTGCAGGAGGAGGCCATTCGAGCCAGCACCGCCATTCATTATGATCATGGCTGGTCGTCCCCAATCAATAACCCGTGCCTGCCTTCTCCCCATATCCCTTGATTCCACTAGCCCCTAGAGCTCTATCTAACTCTCTCTTAAATCCATCCAGTGATTTGACCTCCAATGCCCTCTATGGCAGGGAATTCCACAATTTCACAACTCTCTGGGTGAAAAAGTTTATTCTCACCTCGGCTTAAATGGCCTCCCCTTTATTCGAAGTGTGGCCCCTGGTTCTGGACTTGCCCAACATTGGGAACATTTATCCTGCATCTAGCTTGTCCAGTCCTTTTATAAGATACCCCCTCATCCTTCTAAACTCCAGTGAATACCAGCCTAGTCTTTTCTATCTTTCCTCAAATGACAGTCCCGCCATCCCAGGGATCAATCTCTTGAACCTACGCGGCACTGCCTCAATCACAAGGATGTCCTTCCTCAAATTAGGAGTCCATCAGTAAGTTAAAATGGCTAACAATGCATATTCTGGCAGTCAAATCTGGATTAAGATAAAGGCACAGGTGAACATTTATTTTGCAGTGGGACTGAGAGCTGGAAGCAGCATCAAGTGATGGAGTTGCATTTGTGCTTTTGTTGTCTAGCCACATCTAAGGGCGACTAACAACTAATTATTTGCCATTTCCTTTCAAGTCTGACATTCTTGGACTTGAGAAAGAATTGATGAGTAGTGCACAGGAGGAGTGGTTTGACTGATAGAGAAATAGGGAATAAGAGCATCAAAGCTACATGACAAAAAGCTGGAGTAACAGCGGGACAGGCAGAGGAAAGAAGGAATGGGTGACGTTTTGGGTGGAGACCCTTCTTCAGACTGAAAGTCACAGGAAAGGGAAACTAGGGCTATAGACGATGATGCAGAGAGATAAAGAACAATGAATGAAAGATATGCAAAAAAGTTACAATGGTAAAGGAAACAGGCCATTGTTAGCTGTTTGTTGGGTGAAAACGAAAAGCTGGTATGACTTGAGTGGGGGAGGGATAGAAAGAGAGGGAATGCCGGGGTTACCTGAAGTGAGAGAAATCAAAATTCATACCACTGGGCTGCAAGCTGCCCAAGCGAAATATGAGATGCTGTTCCTCCAGTTTGCATTTAGTCTCACTCTGACAATGGAGGAGACCTAGGACAGAAAGGTCAATGTGTAAATTGGAAGGAGAATTAAAGTGTTTCGCAACGGGGAGATCAGGTAGGTTCAGGCAGACTGAGTGAAGGTGTTCAGCAAAACGATCACCCAGTCTACGTTTGGTCTCGCCAATGCATAAGTCCACATCTTGAACAACGGATACAGCAGATGAGGTTGAAGGAGGTGCAAGTGAATCTCTGCCTAACCTTCTTCTTCTTTCGTGTGGCGTGCACAGCCTAAAGTTGTTGGACAACTTGTTCTATTTGATCTTCCATTTGTGCACGTCGAGTTGATTGCATTAGTCGAAACAAGGTGGACCACGTGAAGGTTGCAATCTTCCACCTCTCTGCCTAACCTGAAAGGACTATTGGGGTCCCGGGACAGAGTTGAGGGAGGAGGTATAGGGACAGGTGTTGCATCTTCTGCGGTTGCAGAGGAAGGTACCTGGGGAGGGGGTGGTTTGGGTAGGAAGGGATGAGTTAACCAGGGAGTTGCAGAGGGAATGGTTTCTGCAGAAGACAGAAATGGATGGAGATGGGAAGATGTGATTAGTGTTGGGATTTTGTTGTGAGGTGGCGAAAATTTTGAAGGATTATGTGTTGAATGCGAAGGCTGATGGGGTGAAAGGTAAGGACTAGGGGGACGCTGTCTTTGTTGCGACTATGGGTAGGGGAGCAAGGGCAGAGCTGTGGAGTACTGAGGAGACACGAGTGATGGCCTCATCTATGATGGGAGAGGGGAACCCCCGTTCCCTAAAGAATAAGGACATCTCGGATGTCGTGGTATGGAACACCTCATCTTGGGTGCAGATGCAGCGTAGAAGGAGGAATTGGGAGTAGAGGATGGAGTCTTTGCAGGAACCAGGGTGGGAAGATGTGCAGTGGAGATAGTTGTGGGAGTCAGTTGGTTTGTAATAGACGTCAATCGATATTCTATTTCCTGTGATGGAGATTGTGAGATCAAGAAAGTGGAGGGAGGTGTTCGAGATGATCCAGATAAATTTGAGTGCAGGATGAAAATTGGTGGTGAAGTTGATGCAGTCCATGAGTTTGCATGGGTGCAAGAGGTAGCAGTGTCACAGTCGTCAATGTAACGGAGATAGAGTTCGGGAATAGAGCCAGTGTACGCCTGGAACAGGGATTGTTCAAAGCACCCTGCAAAGAGACAGGCATAGCTGGGGCCCAAGGAGCTGGGGCTCCTTTGACTCCTAAGGGGTAGGAGTTGAAGGAGAAGTTGTTAAGGGTGAGGACCAGCTCCGCTAGGCGGAGTAGAGTATTAGTAGAGGGTAATTTGATGGTTTTGCAGTCGAGGAAGAAAGGTCTTCCTGGTGGGGGATGGCGGTGTAGAGTGACTGAACGTCCACAGTAAAGATGAGGTGGGGGCTCAGAAAGCGTGAAGCCCCTGTCCCACGATGCGAGTTCACCCAAGAGCTCTCCCGAGTTAAAAAAAAAATCAAACTCGTGGTAAGTACCTAGAATGTACGTAGCGGGTACGTCGGAGCTCATGGATGTCTCGTAGCGGCTCATAACGGTAACGGCAGGTACTCGGGAAACGTGGAAACTCGTGAAGTTTTTTCAACAGTGTGAAAAATTTCCAAGAGTAAAACAATCGTGATGAAGTACCACGAGTTTGATTTTTTTTTTAAACTCGGGAAAGCTCTTGGGTGAACTCGTACCGTGGGACAGGGGCTTTAGTCATTAAAGAAACGAAGGGCATGTGAAGTATTTTGGACATAGGTCGGGAGAGATTGGACCAGGGAGGATAGGATGGAGTCGAGGTACGTGGAAATCATTTTAGTGGGACAAGAGCGAGCAGAAACAAGAAGCCAGGGCAGTTATGTTTATAGATTTATTTGGTTTAAACCAGCATCTGCAGTTCCTTCCAACACATCAAGGCTACATGTATAGCTGTTCCACAAGAAATGAGACGATTAAATTAAATTTAATTTTATTGATCTATCAGGTCATTAAAGATCTGAAAGATATTTTGTATGGTCATTAAGCTAAAATATGTTGCTTCATCTCGGAAGTTCCCAATATTTTTTTTTTCTCATTGTATCTTCTACCCACTGCCTGATTTTGTAAAACCATTGCAAATACATATCTTATTTACGTAATTACTAAATAAACTTTTTTTTAATTGGTTCTTCAGTTTCATCCAACTACAGTACGTGCTTTATGTTTTAAAATTATGGTAAAATAAGTGTTTGTATTTGAAATTTCTATCTTGGTGTGCAGTTTGTCAGTAAAAATAAGTAATTCAAATGAATATATTGCAATCATTTTCTAGGTATTAGAATTTCTTCCTTCATCAGCAACTCTGGCTTGGAGTAGTGATCAAGAGGAACCTGTTGGTGACAAAATGTTTTTACAGGTACTGTTTCTGTTTTGAATTTGATTTAAATTAATATTGAATCCGTCTATATCCGAAACTTGGTGATGACATCATGATAGGTTCAGGCATGAGTCGACAGACAAGTAATAGAAAAAAAACAGAAAATGATGGAAGAACTAAGCCAGTCGAACAGCATTTGTGGAAGGAGAAACCAATCAATGTTTTAATTCGAGAACCCTTCCACAGAACTGGGGGAACAGTGGAAGAGTTATATTTTCCAAACACAGCTAGTTGGTGGAGCGTGGTGCGAAGTTCTGACCATTAAGATTACATTTTAGAGTTGAGAAAGACACATTACCATGTTAGTCTGAAATTATGAGAATGCAGTTTATCTAAAGTTGGAAATTTCAGTGTTGATTTCACTGCCCTCAGGAAAGATTCGATGTGACACTGCAAAGTGCTCACTCTATCATGCGTGCAGTGCATCTGCAAGGATTTTAAATAATTAAAGTGAAAATGTTTTGGAGTTAAATTATCCTAGAGATTTCACTGAACACTCTTTCAAAATCTTTCCTGACTGTAAATAAAAACTAATGTGCATCTCTTTTTTGCTTAGACCCCTTCAAATGAAAAGAAACTAAACCAATACATTTATCTTCTTGCCAGAGCTGTTGAATTGAACACCAAATTTCTGAAGGATTGGTCCATTTTCATAATCATAATTACTTTATTAGCCAAGTATGTTTTGCTTCATACGAGGAATTTGATTTGCCGTACAGTCATACCAATATAAAGCAACAAAACACGCAAAAATACATTTTAACGTAAACATCCACCACAGTGACTCTTCCACATTTCTCACTGTGATGGAAGGCGAAAAAAAGTTCAATCTCTTCCCTTCTTTGTTCTCCCGCTTTCGAGGGCCTCGAGCCTTCTGTTGACGGGGTGCTCTTGACTTCCGTAGCCAGCGGCAGGCCCTCCATGTTGGGGCGATCAAGCTCCTGCTTCGGGGGGAAATCTCAGCTCCCCATGCGCCGGGCGATCTACCCAGGTCAGGGCTGGTCCTAACCTTCTGCGACTGGAGCTTCCCGACATCAGCCTCTACCTGAGACTGCGGGCTCCTCGATGGTGAAATCTGCAGGCCGCAGTTGGAGCGTCGATCCCAGGCAAGGGATCGCAGGCTCAGATGGTAAGTACACGGCGCCGTGGTGGGGCCCAAAGTCAGTATCGATCAAGGCCTCCAGCTTCATGATGTTAGGCCGCAGAGCAACTGGAGATGCGATCCAGAAAACAATCACACCTCCGGCAAGGTGAGAGGTTGAAAAAAAGATGGAATTGAAGACCTCGTGGGGAGATGGCCATGGAGGAGGTTACTATTCAGGACCACCTGGGAGATCAAAAAGCTTTCATTGGATGAATGGAAATGCTGGGAAAACTCTTAAGACTTCTGAGAGGATCAGAGGGTTGTGTGAGAACACAGAAGATTAGAAGGTCAGAAGCATCTTGGACTGTACACTGCAGGTCCAGGGTGAAATAGACAAACTTGATCCAACGGTTATTAAAGTCTATCATCACCCTGCCGTTTTGCAGGATCTTGCGCTCTCATGGACCATCACATCTAGTCTATTAAGCAGTGATCAAAATTGGGATCATTCTGATTGCAGCCAAACAACTGTTTTATTGCGATTCATGTTAAATTCCTTGGAACGCTGTCTCCATTTGTAAAAACTCAGGATCTCTCATATTTATCACTTTCACATCTTGCCTCCTGCCCTCTCTTTAAAATTGTCCTCTTTATTTTACATTGTTTTTCTTGGTTCTATATACTAAAATCTTATCAAATTATACTTCCATGTTAAACTGCATCTGCTGTGCCTAAAAAGAGACACAGAGTGCTGGAGGAACTCGGCTGACCAGGCAGCATCTCTTGGAGAGCACGGACAGCACTTTGTATCTTTTTTGTAAACCAACATCTGCAGTTCCTTGTTTCTGGGATATCTATATCCTCTTCAAGCCTATCGATGTCTTCCTCCCTGTTTATCATGTGTAGTGCCATCTACAAATTTTGATATGGTTCCCTGTACACGCAAGCTTAAATCATGAATAACTGAATGAATCCATAAGTTTATTGGCCAAGTATGTACACATACAAGGAATTTGTATGTGTACGCTCGCAAGTAACAACACGACATAAAGTAAACAATTAAGGATAAAACATTGAAACATTAAGAATAAAACATTATAGTTTAAACATGTGAATTAAATAAAATACCAGAGCAAAAGGAGGTTACAGACTTTTGGTTATAGAGTAGAGCTACTGCTTGTGGGGAAAAAAGCTGTTTTTATGTCTGGCTGTGGCGGCTTTGACAGTCCGGAGTCGCCTACCAGAGGTAAGTGCTTCAAAGAGTTTGTGGCCAGGGTGAGAGGGGACAGAGATGATTTTATCCGCTCGCTTACTGGCCCTTGCAGTGTACAGTTCGTCAATGGAGGGAAGGTTGCAGCCCAATTCCTTCTCAGTTGATTGAACAATTCGCTACAGCCTCCGGATGTCGTTCTTGGTGGCTGAGCCAAACCAGACCATGATGGAGAAGATGAGGACAGACTCTACGATGGTAGTATAGCATTAGACCATCTTTGCCTGTGGCAGATTGCGTTTCCTCAGCTGCCGCAGGAAGTACATCCTCTGTTAGGCCTTTTTAACAGTGGAGTCGATGGTGGCCCCCCATTTAAGTTCCTTGGAGATGATGGTTCCAAGGAACTTAAATGACTCCACAGATGTGACACTGGTGTTGTTGATGGTGAGTGGGGGGAGGGGAGGGGGAACACTCCTAAAGTCTACTATCAATTCCACTGTCTTAAGCGTATTAAGCCCCAGGTTGTTACGAAGGCACGAGGACACCAGCTGTGTCACATGAGCAAAAATGTAGAAAACGAGATGTTACCAATGACCCTTATGAGACACGAATGCATACTTTCCACCAGTTAAAACTACAACAGTTACCATGACTTTTGATTTCCTGTCCTTAAGACACTTTCTTATCCATATTGCCTTCGGCCCTTTTATTCCAAAAGCCTTATTTTATTTGTTATGGAGAAAAAACGCATGGAAACAGGCAAACCAGTCCATGTCAACATTTGGTTATATCTGGTTACCCATTCACACTAATCTTACATTAGTCCCACTTTTTATTCTGTCCAATTATCACAAGCTCTCCCTCGATTCAATCACTCGCCTACATACTGCTGGCAATTTAGGGTAGCCAATTAATCTACCAACTTGCACATTTTTGAATGTGGGGCGAAACCAGAGTCACCAGACATAACCCACACAGTCACTCTCCACATAGCTAGCACCGGAGGTCGGAATTGAACTAAGGTCTCCGGTACTATAAGGCAGTGACTCTACTAGCTGCATCAATGTGCCACCCTTTGATAAACTTATTGTGTGGCATGTAAATACATTTTGAAAAAAAAAAATTTCAAATGTTTTTACAGATGCACACTGATAATGAATTCACATCAACCTCTGAGGCAGAAAACGGTGCTGTGGTTGACATGGACAGAGAGCAGAGTTGTGTGGATGCACAAGGATCTCAACTAGCTATGTGGGAAGCTGAAATCCAAAACATCGAATTGGAGAAAGGTAGTTCTGGGCTTGGTTTCAGCATTCTGGATTATCAGGTAGGTAATAATAATCTGCTCACACTGCAATGACACATCCTTCCAGGTTTTAAGCTGTTTATTATTAAATTCTGCATATATTTTTCAAGGGAAATGCAATTTATATAGAGATGTACTTGAACGCATGTACTAAAGGTTAAATCTGTGGCGATTTCAAACAAAGGAAATTTTTGGCTTCAACGATAACATTTTTGCACCTAAAATCACAGGATCCAGTTGACCCACTTCGGACAGTCATTGTGATACGGTCATTAGTACCGAGTGGTGTGGCTGAACTAGATGGTAGACTTCTTCCAGGAGATCGACTCATGTTTGTTAACCAAATTAACCTGGAGAATGCTATTCTTGAGGAAGCTGTTCAGGCGCTGAAAGGTGCATCAGGAGGCAGCGTTCGAATCGGAGTAGCCAAGCCTTTGCCGGTAAGTTTGTACTTGAAAGGTTTTGATATGTGAGTCAATGCAATGTGAATTGTGGCAATTCTTCAGTGCATGGGTAACCAACCCTGTTTTCGCAGTGGAAACAAATCTGATATTTTGCATTTGACATGGGCCACACGTTACAAGTATTTGCGAGGATCGTGAAAAATTCATGGTCCATCCCATAGTTTGATGGGTCCCACTCAAAAGTTTCCATGGGCCTCATATTTGTTATTTGTTGATGTATGCTTTTTTTTAACATTGCAGTTTGGGAAAAAATATCCCATAATATTCATGTAGTTTAATTATTTATTCAAGTGTTCTTACAAGATGGATTGGAATATAAATTGGGTACTCAAACCTAATGGAGTATTTCAGGAAATAAGACTTCTGTAATTCGGCATCAGATACTAAATCCCATTCAACCAAAGTGAACATTTCAACTAGATTTAAGATACCGTATTTCCCGGCAATGAAGACTCACCTGCGTCGAAGACGCACCCCCATTTTGAGTTGCTAAATTTTGAAAAAAGGCTGGCAGGACATAGAATTTGTCACGCTCAAAAAAAATAAAATTATAAAAAATAAAGATAAAGAAAGTAACAATTCAATTTGCCCAAGGCTTCCAGATATCCTCCATTCTAAATGACTGAATGGGTGGGGGGTGGAGAGTGACCGCATGTGGAGAGATGGTGGGAAAAATGGGAGCACATCGGGACAAGTTGAATCAGTTGTGATCTTATTGAATGACAACACTAGTTTAAGGGATCAATTGTGGTTACTCACGCTAACACAGGAGTAACAGGAGTAAGCTCCACCGCCCGCTGTCCTGTTATCCATTGCCCACTGACCCGCTCCACTCTATGATCTTTGCTCTCGAGTTGGTCCCCTCACTGTCCGGTCTCCGAGCCAGGTCAAAAATGGGGATAACGAGAATTTAAAAACTAATAACAACTGCTTTTGTGCGCGTCTGTTGACAAGGCAGCAGCATTCTTATTCTCTCTGTTATTCTCACTTGACCGACAACCGCCACATACCTCCAAAGCATGTCCCCATGCAAATTTACATTGAAAGACATGGACCGGGCAGTGAATGCCATGCAGTGTCACCTAGAACAGCAAGTGAGGCCATGTCCTGCTCCCGCGGCCGTCGGAATTGAAGGATTTGTGGGAAGCGGCTGACACGAGCGAGGCTGGAGAGAGGTGTTCAGAGGGAGAGCACTGCCAGAGGTGAGCGGGCCGGCAGAAGGTGCTGAGGTGGCGACCGGTTCCACTGTTCGGTCCCAGTGGCCGCTTGCAGCCACCCGACCTACTTCCCTACCCGGCCACAATGCCGTGGCTCTGCACCCGGAGCGCCGCGGCAGCGGTGAATAAGTTGCTGGCATGATTCCCGACTCCCTCCTTCTCAACGCTCCTGCCCGTGCTGACCCGGGCCAGACTCCCCACATGCTGTGAAAGGAACTCTTCTCCCCCCCCCCCCCCCCCCCCCCCCCCCCCCCCCCCAGCGGCACTGCCGTTTTTCAGCCACTTCCCACTTTACAGCCGCTTCCCATCAGCTGCCAGCAATGGGAACATTCTTGATGTTGCTGTACTTAGGGATAGCCAAGTCTATCTTTCTTGGCTAACAACCTAACCTCCGGCCTCCAAGACGCAGGTAAATTTTTGTGCCTTATTTTTAGGTAAAAATAGAGTCTTCATTGCCGGGAATACGGTACATGTCAATCAATTGTATATTTTGTTCAAGGCACCATTTTGTACTCTTTAGTACTCTGATATTGTACCGTTTAACATGAAGCTGCTTTGGATGCTGAAGCTGCCACAGTCACCAGGAAAATGTTGCTGGTATCCACACCTTACTGTACTGTTAAGAAATTATTGTGGATAGGTGTAATTTCAAGAAAATAGCTCATTTGCTTTGATTTTAAAACTGGAAATGATCACTGATTCAGTAGTTACTTTATTCCAGAAGACTGATCTTCCAAAGATTGCATCTAAGCAGATTCCAATGAGGTTCTGAAATTGTAATTTCTTGCAATATTTAAGTTGAACATTTTGCTATAACCTATTAAGCAGCAGAAGAAAAGATGAATAGAGCTGATAGTTATTGGAGCATTGGGTTGTGTTTGTTAAATTTTAATTGTGTTGTGAAGATAAATGGGCAGAAACACAGTATTTTGTTGTGTTGTACTGTATGTTGTCTCTGAACAAATGCTGGAAAATTGTATGTTTTTTACCTTTTAATCATGTAGCTGGTTGGGAGATTTTAAATGTGGGCTTATTTTCTTTTCCGTCTTTGCATAAATAACTGATTTTTTTAATGACTAAATCGTAATTTACTTCAAATCAAATTAAATTATATGTACTGTATTCAATTTTGAGATGCCTTGCCCCTTTATTGTTTGGTGCAGTTTCTTTTAAGACATTGAAACTGCTAAATAAACTGACAA
Source organism: Amblyraja radiata (assembly GCF_010909765.2). Classification (NCBI taxonomy): domain Eukaryota; kingdom Metazoa; phylum Chordata; class Chondrichthyes; order Rajiformes; family Rajidae; genus Amblyraja; species Amblyraja radiata. The sequence goes on along the minus strand of NC_045958.1, from coordinate 71,197,675 downwards.
GAAGCAGCATGTATTGTGGGGAGGCACATGAGAATTCAGATGTTGAGTCTGGAGCAGAAAAGTTGTGCTTGAATAATGTTGTTTTTATTTACTTATGTATCAAGAATTTCCAACATATCCAATTTAATGGAGTACATTTTTATGTGATGCAGTTCTTTTCATCTCAATAAGACCAGGCCATTACAAATTTGTATTGAAAACTAAGATATCCTCAATAAAAAGCTTTCTCGAAAATTAACACAAAGTCTTCCAAAGTCTTGGGATGGCTTGGTGGTGCAGCGGTAGAGTTGCTGCCTTACAACGCCAGAGACCCGGGTTTGATCCTGACTACAGGTGCTATCTGCACAGACTTTGTACTCTCCGAGATCTTCGGTTTCCTCCCGCACTCCAAAGATGTACAGGTTTGTAGGTTCAAGAAGGAACTGCAGATGCTGGAAAATCGAAGGTAGACAAAAATGCTGGAGAAACTCAGCGGGTGAGGCAGCATCTATGGAGCGAAGGAAATTTACTTCGCTCCATAGATGCTGCCTCACCTGCTGAGTTTCTCCAGCAGGTTTATAGGTTAATGGCTTGGTATGAATGTAAAATTGCCTCTAGTATGTGTAGGATAGCGTTAATGTGCAGGGATCACTGGTTGGTGCGGACTTGGTGGGCTGAAGGACCTGTTTCCGCATTGTATATCTTAACTAAACTAAACTAACGATAGAATTTCAGTTATACAAGTCCGCTGCATGTGATATACGCAAACTTCACTCTTTCAGCAGTTTTCTCCAGAAGATGGAGATGTGCCTACTAATGAAGAATCCATACTCTCCTTTGATCAACCTTGTGATGGTGTTGAGGAGGAAGCTGCCGATGCTGCTGTCTTTCATGCAGAGTTAGCAATGGTTAGTTGATACTCCTTTGTGAGGTGTTCATAAGCGCAGCTTCATAACTATGCTTTTCTGCCTACTAACTGGTTCGTTCAAGTTCACATTTATTGTCACTTAACCAATTAAAACTGGCATTATAGATCTGCTAACTGTATAAATAATTGTTGAAACCTAAGATCAAGGGGGAAGGCGTTCATCAGCACAAAAATTAATCCACAATTCGATATAATGTTTAATAGAGAGCAACTGGTATAATATGAGTCATTCTAGCTGGCACTTTTATGCAGAATATATTGGCTTTGTGAGGAGTGCAGCATATGTTTACCAGCCTGATACCTGGATTTTAAAGATTAAATAATAAAGTGTGATTACAGAAACATTGGGAATCAATAAGAGGATATGTTGTAAAAGTTGAATGACATTTTCAATTTATCCTCTGGATTAGAGAGGAACTTGGAGTGGGAGCGGGAGCAATCCTTTGTCATGTCCCTCATAATAATGAAGAGGCACTGCTAGATGGATAACAGGTGTAAATGTATAAATTAAAAAGCAGAACCACAATAAAGTTAATCTCTATGTTATTACCTGAAATACATGAAGATTTACCTGGGAGTTTATAGAGTCTGTCCCACTTATGCAACCTTTACAGGCGACTGCAGGCACCCGTCATAGGTCGCCGAAATGTTCAACATGTTGAAAATTCAGCGGCGACCAGAAAGACGCTACGACTCTTTGGAAACCTCTCACGACCATACAGGCTGTATGGTCGTGAGAAGTCTCCTATGGTCGTGAGAGGTCACCCGCGACATGTCGCCTGTATGGTCGTGAGAGGTCTCCAAAGAGTCGTAGCGTCTTTCTGGTCGCCGGCAATAAAGTTCAATCTTCTTCCCCTTTGCTCTCCCTCGCTCTGGGCAGTCAAAGCCCCCGCAGCCGGCGGTCGAAGCCCCCGTCGGGGTGATCAAAACTCCCGTGTCGGGGTGGTTGAAACTCTGTTCACCATGGAGCTCCCGAGTCAGCCTCTTCTTACAATGTTAAAGTCCACAGGCCCCGCGATATTAAAGTCCCGCAGACTCCTGCGGCTTGGAGTGCCGGGTCGGTCTCCAGGAAAGGCCGGCAACTCCACGATGTTAGGCCGCAGTAGGGACGGAGATACAACACAGAAAACATGTGCATTTCCGTCTAGGTAAGAGATTGAAAAAAGTTTCCCCCAACCCCCACCCACCTCCATTTACTTTCCTATTTTCCATGCCAATCAGTCCGAAGAAGGGGCCTGACCCGATACATCACCTAGCCATTCCCTCCACAGAGGCTGCCTGGCCCGCTGAGTTATTCCAGTACTTAGTATTTTGTTCAAGGTTCCAGCATCCACAGCTCCTTGTGTCTATCTTCCTAATTATTCTTGAGAAGGTAATACTATGCTGCCACATTCAACAGCTGCTGTCCTTCTGATGATGATATTCCCATTCGATTATAGGGAGCTCTAGGATTTGGATCCAAGAATTATGAAAAAAATATAATACATGTTCAGGTCAGGAAAATGTATGATTTGAAAGTTAGTGGTGTTCCTAACTATACCATACACTTCGTCAACTATTTCACAATTCAATTTAATCAAGTTTCTAACATCATAGAATAAAAGATTTATTCATCTTGACTTCATCTTGCATTCCTTGGTGTCCTAACAAACGTTTTACCTCTTCCAAAGCTATTTAAATTAAGATAAGGGAAATAAAGGGAAGCTATTCCTCTTTGTGAGATTCCATGTCAGGAAATCAATTTATGTTACATCTGACTATTGAAATTGTGTAAATGAAAATACAAATATTGAACATCCATGCATTTCAGGAGAGTGGGATATTTGCATTGAACAATTTTCTTTCACCATGCACAAACCAGAAGATAATACCAACCAGAGCACATATAAAATTGTTACCTGCTTACCATTCTTTTCAATGTATTTGTGATAAAAATGATTCATCTTTGAGTTGAATTACAATCAATATCAGGTCTCATTAGACCCTGATCTTCAACTGTAAGTCTGCTTTGTTTCTCTGAGGTTTCTGACCGATAATGGGAATATTACCCACGTTTAATAGCTTTTTTTGACAATAGATAAAAATAGGTAATTTGTTTTTCTTCCGTGTACATCATGTGCTTCTCTATACATGATTTTTTAGGTAGAAGCAGCCGAAACTGACTTTGCTGATGAAAAGACATCTGAGGAAGAGGACCTCCATCAGGCCTCCACTGTGGCCATGCATGGCAGTGCATGTAGTGAAGACCTCTCACTTCCATCAATGTTTTACAAGGTATTGAAACTGCTTTGCTCTCATTGAAACTGCCACTATATAAATATACATTTAAATTAGTATATTTTAAAATGATTTATTATAAGACCTATAACATTCCAGATGATAGCAGGTGAGGAAGGATCAAACTAGCGTATTGCCTTGCCATTGGTAATGAAAGGAGGAAAGGTGCACATAAAACAAATTAATATTAAGACTAAAGGTGAAGTTAGGTGAAACTCGAAAGAGATTCTGTATTTCATGTTTTGGGGACTGTGAGTGAGTGTTGATCAATGAAGATTATTAGGATAGCACGGAGTAGGATGCCGTAGTCCAGTTATGCATTTTCTATCCATGCAGGCACTAACACTTGCATCCTGTTAGTATCAGTTTTGCGAATACATTTATTTTCATCCTATATTAGATCTATTTCAAAAGCACGTGTATGCAATCCTTGGGTAAGGGATTATGGATCCAGAAGGATGTTATGTGGAAGTGAAACACCAAGGCGATGAATGCATTGTTAGAAAATATTTCCCAATCTTATTGCGGTCTTTGGTCATTAAAGATAATATCTCTCAGCAAATGCACCGCATGTTTCTCTCATTGTTGCAAATAATATATCCCTAGCAGAAATATTCATCGTTAAAAACTCCTAACATCCTTCTGCCCACCTTATCTTCACACATTTATCAAAACTTCAGTTTGGACAGTTTAATTCAGTTTATTATTGTTATGTGTACCAAGATACAGTGAAAAGCTTGTTCTGAATGCTGTTTAGTCAAATTATTCTATACATGACTACAATCATGCACAAGCAAAAGAGGAAAATTAGTGTAAGTAGAATTTCATCTGGGATAGCATGCAAAGAGTTGCCACGTTCCAACACCATCATGCAACTTTCAAGTCTCAGATCTCTTTTATGTCAAAAAAATAATTCTCGCATTCAGTTCTCTTCCCTTCCCCCCCCAACCTGAAACATTACCTATCCATTTTCTCCAGAGATGCTGCCTGTCCCACTGAGTCACTCCAGCATTTTGTGTCTATCTGTAAAGTCCAATCTCGATGTGCAATTTCTTATTTTCACACTTTAAGGCCTGGTATCCTGGCAAATCAATAATATAAGGATCAAACTAGCCCAGTGCGATACTATCGGTTCCTTTTAATACCACTCTGTACAGCTCCTGCAGGCTGCACTCTCTCCCCTGGTTGCTGTGAGGCCTTCATCAGCCGCCTCTACCAACGCCATAACCTGCGATCGGTAATCTACCCTGTGTCTCCTCCTGCAGCCATCCTTCCACTTACGTACGCCAAGGACACCTTATACCCGTTCCTGAACTGATCACGGAAGGATGCTTTCTGAGGTTGTGGGAGGTGAGGTCTCAGACTCGCCTCCTATGCCCTTTATCTTCTGCCACCATTTTGAGATCACTAACAAACCTGAAAGTCATTGGAGATCCCTTTAAATAATGCAGATGGAATGTATTGTTCCGATTGTTAAAAAGCAGACTTCCCTTTATGTTGATCCCATCCACTAACTGAATTGTTGTGGTCTGGGAGGGTTGGAATCAACTCAGCATTTCAGAAATACTGATGTCACCAGCAACTTACACAACATTCTTCTGCATAAATGCAATTGCAACACAACAACCATCAGATAAATTTGGAATGAAAAGCTAAAATCAGTGGATGATGACATTGAAATGTTCCGATTCTTCTACACAGGGAGAGGATCACCAGACGTGGCAAATGCAAGTCAGTAAGATGGCACATGTATAGAATAATTTGATTAAAATTGGGATTGAAAATGGATAGGAGATCAGAGGAAAGCAATGCAGTTGAGCCACAGATCATGTGTTAAAGGAGAAAAATGAAAGTATGCTTGAGAAGAAATTGATAAGGGGCTCGAGAGTGGTAGAGGGTTGCACGATAGTTTGGAGCATGATGATCATAGGCAGTTCATAACTGCCAAGAAATTCGGGGCTATTAACTTCTATTTATCATTCCATTGGTGCCTGTTTTATTTGAAAATGACATGTGTTGTTACTTTACATGGTCTGTTGAGCTATCTCAGCATTTCTCTTGCCAAGACTGCTCATGAAGTTCAAACGGAGGAACTGCTATAATTTAGGTATTTTCACACAGACAAACCATGTGGGATGAAACAAAATTGCAGCAGATTACTCGAGTAGCAACATGGTGCAAGTGCAAAGATAGATAGTTCTAACTTTCCTTTGACATCATGCTACTTTAAAGCATTCAAATTATTTGAAAGAGCACACCTCAAAGTTGTAAATAAATATTTTCCTTTTTGAAGGATGTACAGGAAAGTTCATTGGGTGATTGCAGTGTATCCTCCATCAAAGAAAATGAAGGGAAACAGATGTCCTTAGCCAGAAGATTTGTGAAAACCATTACCATTGCAAAAGACAACGCTAGTCTTGGTGAGTGCTCAATATCAATTCCTCAAGCCTGCTGCAAAATAAGTGTTTTGCATTAATCATATTCTTTGAACTCTCTTCGTTTATTATATAACACAATATTTTATCACTGTTGTGGATTTTTATACTTGCAGATTTTCAGGGCTCTTGGATGGCAATATTACAGCGGTCATATGTTACAAAATGCAGAGCAAAGATAGGGTCATTGTACAGAGGAAGCATGAGTGCCACTTCAGGATCTGATGTGTACAACTCGTATGTTTTGCTGGGGAATGGCTGCACTTTGTCTTTGTCTTCAATTAATGGCATTGCAAGATTGTTGCAGACCCAAAATTTATATACGTTCTTTCTCTAAGAGCTATGGTTAGTTTTAAACAAACCATTTACATAGTTTCCCTGATAGATTAATTAATTATAGAAGAGACTCGCTAGAATTTAGAAGATTGAGGGGGGATCTTATAGAAACTTACAAATTTCTTAAGGAGTTGGACAGGCTAGATGCAGGAAGATTCCCGATATTGGGGAAGTCCAGAACAAGGGGTCACAGTTTAAGGATAAGGGGGAAGTCTTTTAGGACCGAGATGAGAAAAACATTTTTCACACAGAGAGTGGTGAATCTCTGGAATTCTCTGCCACAGAAGGTAGTTGAGGCAAGTTCATTGGCTATATTTAAGAGGGAGTTAGATGTGGCCCTTGTGGCTAAAGGGATTAGGGGGTATGGAGAGAAGGCAGGTACATGATACTGAGTTGGATGATCAGCCATGATCATAATGAATGGCGGTGCAGACTCGAAGGGCCGAATGGCCTACTCCTGCACCTATTTTCTATGTTTACCCACAAACTAGTAGGATTCCAGATTTGATGTTTCACTTGATGTTAACTGACTTCATTTTAAAAATAGGATGTTTACAATAATACTGAAAAATACGCCATGCTTTGAAGTGTACAGACTTTTCTTGGCTGACCAATTTTCTGGGTTATTGGATGTTATTTCTGATAATACACTAAAGAGGGTGGAATTGTAGATAGTGAAGATGGTTGCCAAAAATTGCTGCAGGATCTTGATCAGTTGGCCAGGTAGGCAGCGGAATGGTTGATGGAATTTAATGTAGAGAAATGTAAGATGTTGCATTTTGCGAAGACCAACACTGGCAGGGCGTACACAGTGATTGGCAGGGCTCTGGGGCGTGTTGAAGAGGAGAGTGATCTAGGAGTGCAGGTACATAGTGCCTTGAAAGTGGTGTCACTGACAGATAGTATGGTCAAAAAGACATTTGGCATATTGGCCTTCATCAGTCAGAGTATTGGGTATAAAAGTTGTGAAGTCATATTACAGTTGTATAAGACATCGGTGAGGCCACATTTGGAATATTGTGTTCAGTATTGGTCACCATGTTCTAGGAAAGATGATATCAACCTGGAAAGAATGCAGAGAAGATCTACAACGATGTTGCCGGGACTCGACGAGTGCGCTATAGGGAGAGGTTGAGCCGGCTAGGATTTTATTCCTTCGAGCGCAGGAGGACGAGGGGTGATCTTATAGAGGTGTACAAGATCTTGAGAGGAATAGATAGGGTGAATGCACACAGTCTTTTGCCCAGAGTAGGGGAATCGAGTCAGTAGGCATAGGTTTAAGGTGAGGGGGGACAGATTTAATAGGAACCTAAGGGGTCATCTTTTTACTTAAAGGGTTGTGGGTGTATGGAACAAGCTGCCGGAGGAGGTAGTTGAGGCAGGTACGTTCGCAACGTTTAAGAAATACTTATACAGGTACATGAATAGGATAGGTTTAGAAGGATATGGGGCGAATACAGGCAGGTGGGACGTGTAGATGGGCATGTTGGTCGGCGTGGGCAAGTTGGGCCGAAGGTCCTGTTCCCACACTGTATTACTCCATAATACTGCTGACAACTATAATTCACTTTATTGAGATGTTACACTCTATTCTAATCAATTTTCTAGTGAACCCAGTAAATTTAAAGGAAGAAGTGGGTGGTGCATTGGTAAAGTTGTCACCTGACATCGCCAGAGAACTGAAGTTGATCCTGAATACAGCTGCTGTCTGTCTGGAGTTTGTACGTTCTCCCTGTGACTGCGTGGGTTTCCTCTGGATTCTCTGATTTCATTTCAAAGTTGTGCAATATGTAGGTTAATTGGCTTCTGTAAATTATCACTAGTGTGTAAGATTGAACTATTGTTTGAGTGATTATTGGTCGGTGCGGACGGTGGTCCGAATAGCCTGTTTCAACACTGTATAACTAAACTAAATTTAAAAACTAAGGGGAACTGGAGCCCGATGAGTGGAAAGGGGTAAAGGAAGCGTACAGTTTTGGTCTCCTAATCTGAGGAAAGACATTCTTGCCATAGAGGGAGTACAGATAAGGTTCACCAGACTGATTCCTGGGAAGGCAGGACTTTCATATGAAGAAAGACTGGATAGACTCGGCTTGTACTCGCTAGAATTTAGAAGATTGAAGGGGGATCTTTTAGAAACTTACAAAATTCTTAAGGGGTTGGACAGGCTAGATGCAGGAAGATTATTCCCGATGTTGGGGAAGTCCAGAAATAGGGGTCACAGTTTAAGGATAAGAGGGAAGTCTTTTAGGACCGAGATGAGAAAATCATTTTTTACACAGAGAGTGGTGAATCTGTGGAATTCTCTGCCACAGAAGGTAGTTGAGGCCAGTTCATTGGCTATATTTAAGAGGGAGTTAGATGTGGCCCTTGTGGCTAAAGGGATCAGGGGGTATGGAGAGAAGACAGAGAGAAGGCATACTGAGTTGGATGATCAGCCATGATCATATTGAATGGCGGTGCAGGCTCGAAGGGCCGGATGGCCTACTCCTGCGCCTATTTTCTATGTTTCTATGTTTCTATTATCGTGATTCAAATGCTGAACCATTGGGGTTTCTGAATGGTCGTTATTAAAATATTAGAGTTTTGCTGTATGAGGGTTCCATTGTCTCATATACTTTTTACTGAACAGTTCGGAAGTGCAATGGAATGGGTGCAAGGTTAGAATTGATCAAACTCTGGTAAAGTGATTTTGCCTCCTCCTCACAACTGATACTCATCACTTTGTTGGGACTTGATGTTGAGGCTGCAACCAGGTGAGATATTAGAAATAAATTATGGAATGAAAGGTTAGGTTCGGTAATGATAACTACCAGACTGTCCTAATAAGATCATGAGAAATGGTACATGATTGGGATACTTTGATTAAAAATGACATTGAGAAAGGACAGGACGTGAAATTTGATGAAAGAAGTTCAGTGCAGCTGAGATATGGGTCAGGTGGTGCAAAGATTATAAGAATGACTTGGAGGGATATTTTTTGAAGAAGGTGCTAGTTGTGTACCGATTGGGTCAAGTGTTTTTGCAGTACAGGTAAAACAATAAATGAAGGGTGGTGAGCCCTGTCAACTAACCTCAGTCAGGTGAACGACAACAAACAGAGACAGCAGCAGTGCCGCAGCTTGACGCCAACCCGGAGCTTGCGTCCTTTTTAGGGCCGGGGGTCGAACCGGATGGCATCACCCAGCTGCAGACTTCTGCTGCCTTAAACGCAAGAAGAAGGGTGAAAAGCATCAAAATCAGGGAAGAAAATAAATAAGTAACATTTATGAATGTAGACTTGTGTGACCCATTTTTTATTCAGACTGAACATGAATAATTGGAATTAATTGCAGGACTCAGAAAGGAAGATTTTGAAAAATGATGATTCGTTTCACCCTGGAGCTAAATACATAGAGAATGTATCAATGAGTGTCACTTTGCATATCTAAAACTTAGCAAGCATTTAATTTCAACTAAGGTTTTTTGATTACACATCCACATACAGGTGACCCCTGCATTATAGCGGGGACAGATATGACGGGGTATTTTCCTAGCAAACAGCCGTATTGTGATTTTCTGCAAATCGTGTCATCAATAAGAAGAAAATACACTTATATTGGCTTATTACTTTTCTTACACACTTTCTGCGAGAGTAAATTTTATTCCATATATCAAATTTTTGGGTGGTGATTAGTTAATTCTCTAAGGGCAAATTTCTCTAAAGGTTGCAATGCAGGGGTTACCTGCAGTTTAAAAAATATACACATCTGTTTAATTGCATCTATTTTGCTGCCATCTGCTGTATATAACTGCATCCTGCACCAACACTTTACCATTGATGTACTCTCAAATTGGCAAATAAAAAATACATCTGAGGAAGAAGGCAAAGCACAATATTTTTTTGTGGATGTTACAATGTTTGCGATGTGGAGGGTTATTTAAATTTAAAATATCATAATGCACACAATAAATGTATGCATAGTTCAGAATGTAGAGGAATTTGACCTTTGACCCACGATGTTTGTGCCGAACATGATGCCGATTTAAACTATTTAATCCCATCTGTCTTCACATTATCCATGTCCCTCCATTCCCTGCATATCCATTTATCCATCTAAAAGCCTCTTAAACACCACTGTCGTATCTGCTTCCACCACTGGCCTTGGCTGAATGTTACAGATACCTACCACTCTTGGCATTAAAAAAACTTGCCCTACCCTTGCCCTTTTGAACTTTCCCCCTCTGAACCTATAGCTATGCTCTCTTATATTTCACGTCCATCCTGGGGGGAAATTTCTGCGTACCCTATCTTTGCCTCTCAAAAGTTTGTAAACTCTGTTTAGGTGTCCTCCCAGACTGATAATCTGAAATGCTGCTCTGCTGCAGAATGAGGAATATCGTGAGTTTATCTGAAAAGACAAGAGAGGGAGACGCAGTGTTGCTATCTATATTCGAACCAAAAAGATAGAAGTGAGTTGCTGTTTAGAAAGTATCAAATGCCAGGAGTTAATTTGAAATTCAGAACTTCCGGATATAATCTCTGGATTATTTGCATGAGCCAAGTGTAAATTTGGTTAAGGAACAGAAGATTAGGGAGAAACTCAAGAGGCTGAAGCAGCTTCATTTCGTGAGATAAGTGGATTGTGCAGGATGGAAAAGTGCTATTGGATGAGGTACCATCTGAACCAGGATATATCAAGGCCGTAGCAAAATTAATAGATAGGGTGGTTGCACATCTTTTAAACTGGTAAATGAGATTTGAGAACTTGGGTTGTGGGGACAGAGGCTGGTGGGACAGGATAAAAGATGGCATTGGTATTAGCTTCTGAACGAATTAAGAATTTAAACAGCCAAAGATTGTTTTAGACACTGCAATTTATAATTACAGAGACTCTTAGACTTTGGAAGTTTACACTGGGTTCTGGGGAATATGGGAGGAATTGTAGTGGGAGAATAGCCAGACCTTCAAGATGAAGGCCGAAAACATTCCATTGGTAAAAGAGGATATAATGAGAAGAAACAGCAGAGTTCTCTCTCTTGAGTACGACATTAGGTTAAATATCAACTTCAGCATTGGGCAGCTTACGGAATTTGGGCAGTTTGGTGTGATGGATAAGAGCTCCTGATAAGAGCTGTGAAGCATAAATTAGACAAGCACGTACCAAAAGTAACATGGTTTTAATGGGAAGTTTAGCTTTCACGTGGATGAGATTAAGGAGTCAGCTTGCATATAAATTTCTGCAGTATTGTTTTCTGTAGCATGTGACAATATTAGGTCACGTGCTACAGAAATATATTAGGTCATATTAGATTTTGTATTGGATAATGTGCATTAACATAAAGTGCATGGCCATTATCTGATTAGCCATCATAATATGATTATGCAAACCATTGCTTGAAAACAAGGCATAACATTCTAGATACGAGTAAAGTTGATGCTTATGATGAATAGCAGGCTGCCTTGGGTACATTGGCCAATTTTTTCCTACAAGCAGAATCACAGATGAGCAGTGGAAGCTGCTTAGAAGTTAATTCCCGAGAGACAAGAACAGACAATACAATAGATGATATCCTTAACAAGCTTAACATTAACAGAGACTCACCAAAATTAATGTTAGTGAAATAACAAGAAAATAAGAAGTGGCAAATTCCCTGGACCAGATGGATTTCATTCCAGGATTTTAAAGGAAATGAATGATATAGCGGTTTTAACCTTAAACGTCCAAATCCTTCAGGTTAGAAAATTATGCCTACTCCATTTAAGAAAGGTGAGAAAGAGAGAAAATTAAAAAAATTGAAAAAACAACTACTATGATTTCTACCCAGCTGTTATCAGGCAACTGAATCATCCTACCACAACCAGAGAGCAGTGCTGAACTACTATCTATCTCTTTGGTGACCCTCGGACTAGCCTTGATCGGACTTTGCTGGCTTTACCTTGCACTAAAAATTATTACCTTATCATGTATCTATACACTGTAAATGGATTGATTGTAATCATGTAATGTCTTTCTGCTGACAGCTTAGCACTCAACAAAAGCCTTTTACTGTACCTCGGTACACGTGACAATAAACAAAACTAACTGCTTCAAAGTCCGAACTTTATTGAATTTTGATCGTTTGACAATTGAAATCTCTCAATGCAGCCCAGCAAGATTCAGCTAGAATTTTAATTGAAATGCAGTAGCTGCTGATTAGATATTTAAGGGCTTTGGAGAAACACTAACTATATATTATGAATGTATGTCAGAATAAATAGATAGCGTTTAATTGAATGTTTTCATTTTGTTCTGTATTTTTATTTTATGATTTGTGTGAAATATTTTCATCAAAATATTTTGGTAATTGTACAGGAATGACCGTGAGTTCCAGTAAGGATGGCTCAGGAATGATAGTGCGTAACATTATTCATGGCGGCTCCATTAGTCATGATGGCCGAATTGGGGTAGGTGACTGCATCTTAGCAATGAATGGGGAACCAACGACAGATCTTACCAATGCACAGTCCCGTGCATTACTACGAAGACATTCTTTAATTGGACCAGATATAATGTAAGTAACAGTTACGTGATTATTCATGCTTAAAGTAATAATGGCTGTAGGGGGGCATAAACATAATAAAGTAATAATGTCTGTTCTGGGGATAGATAAGATAAAGTGAAATGTTATTGCCTCTTGGAGAGAGATCAGGGTCAAAGAACTTTGTCAAAGCCAGTATGTGGTATGTCTAATTGCGCAAAAACCTTTGTCGTACATAATTTAAATAAATAAAATTTTAATAAACAATTTTTTTTTGTAATCCTACCCCTTTTCTCACTGTTATCACCATTCTTTTTCCCCTTGCTTTACGCCTCACCATGTCATTTAAGTCTTTCAAAATGTTAGTTCTGAGGCATAAAAATGGCAATCAAGATCCCTTCATGTTTTCAAGACCATTTGTAAAGCAAAATAGCAAAAAGCTGCACAAGTTTCAAATTTAGAATTAGATTTTGCTATAGAAATAGAAGAATGTAAAATCATTGTCAATTTGGATTGCCTGAAATTTGATGCCCTTAAATTTTCCCTTTTTTAAAATTTAGTTTAAACTGAAGATGCTTATCCAAGTCTCAGCGAATGCTGATACAAAATCTTTAATGAAAGTACATATTTATTCAACATGAAAAATATTAATTGCAATGGTTTTTGAAAGACTAAATTAAAATTAAAAAAATTGTAGGCAACTATTGTGCAGGGATATTGTCTGAAAAAATATATCAAATTAATGGTATAGAGTGTGTTGGAAGGAACTGCAGATGCTGGATTAAACTGAAGATAGACACAAAAAGCTAGAGTAAGTCAGCGGGATAGGCAGCATCTCTGGGGAGAAGGAATGGGTTTCTTCTCGGGTCAATACCCTTCTTCCGTCTCGACTGAAAATGTCACCCGAAAACCTTCTCTCCAGAGATGCTGCCTGTCACGCTGAGTTACTCCAGCTTTTTGTGTCCATTAATGGTATAGATTCACTTTTCTGTATCATCAACATCAGTTTCTGCTAATTCCAATATTATGGCTCTTTCCACTTTCTCTGTTTTTTAAATATAAATTCATGTCATGACATCGATTTGTAGGAAACCTTTGATCAAAGTAAATTTCAGACAATGCTTTCTAATTTTTTTAAAAACTTTAAAGTCAGCTTAATTTGCTTGGGTATATAGACCTTTGGCACACTTTATACAAATATGTAAACATATAAAAATAAATGCTCCGTAAGTACAGATTATTCACCAAGAAACTGTTTAAATCCATACAATGTTTATGAAGTTACCATTCAATTAATAAGTTCTTCAAGCCTTTTCCAAGTAAGTTCCTTGGAGTCATTGCAAACTAGTGGTCCATTGAAATTTCATTTCATAGAAACGTTGATATAGTTAATGAAGGTGAAATATTGAACCATGACAGACTACACTTTATTTTTGGCATAACAACATCTGAAGTTCGCTTCCCCATATAAGTTTTTTTTTGTTTTGCCTGGTCCTATGCTCCTTTCTATGGATTTTTTAATTTGTTTCTTAAGTAATCGTTTCCAGAGCAGATAGATGCCCCTTGCTAGAATGATCAACTTGCTTTGGGGTCACTATGACTTTTGTGGTGTTTTCACATTCTAGATCAAAGCACTAAAACATTGTAACAGTTTCTGCTTTGTGCTAAAACCTCAGATCCAAGGATAATTTTGTAAAATCGTTGTGCCTTTATAGTTATGTTCAACAACTATTTTATTTGGATAAATGGGAAGCAATTTTAGACTGTTGATCAAAGGAATTTTTGAGAGCTTGACCTGAAAGCATTGTAAAAGTGAATGTCTGAAATTCCTCCTGTTTAGTTAAAATGTTTGGAATGCAACCGCGTAATAAATTTTGATTTTGAATCTTTTCAATCTGCAAATTGTTTATTTAAATGTAGATTAATAATCCAAACATTGCAGTACAAAAGCTTTGATTCTTTTTTCGGTGCATATTCCATCAAGCGAGTGAATCATGAAAAACTGATCTATAAATACTCCATAAATGTTACTTCATTTAAAGAAAACTCAGTAACTTTGCCAGTTGATTGGTAATTAATCCATTGTTGAAATTAGTTCACTTCTTATTAATTTAATGTTGAATATTTTAAATAATTTACATAATTTTAATGGACACTATTTTTGTCACTCTAATGTCTGTGTATTAAATACACACATATATAAAATGTCATTGCAGAATACGTCTACATTTCACATTTCCAGTAATGAAGAGCTGCATATCTAGGATTCGGGATGAGTGTACTCATCTATTTTACATATAACCTCTACAGTAACTGAGCATTTTGCAAGGAGAGGAGAAACACATTTCTGATTCTTTGAAGAACATAAGAAAAAGATAATGATTTTTTCATCTAAGTATGTTATGGAACAAGGAACTAAAATAGGTAGAGTTAAAATGCAGATCAACCATGCATTTTTATTGAATGGTGGAACAGAGTTGACAGACTTAATGGCCTGCTGCTCTTACTTTGTTTCTATTCTAATGTGAAGGAACCCTCTTGCAAATGGGGCTATTGCTTTTACACATTGGAGAATCTCTAATCATTTAAATAAAAGACATAAAAGGGGAAAAATGCTGGACTAATTGGGTGGCTCTTTTGGAAAGTCAGCATAAATAACATGGGCAACAGGGAGACCCTCTGCAGTTTGATGCAACATACTAAGTGATAAAAATGACATTTTTGTATACATGCCATTCCATTATTTCCAGCGACGAATCACAAATGCAATATTTAATATAATACTTTCATGAAAATAGTAAAAGGTTTGTGACACTAGTGTAAAAGTTCCTACGTCATATGCTTTTCACATTCTAGATCTCCTTCTGCATCTGGTGATGATCAGTCCTCATTTTACGTGTGAGTATTAGAGTATTTTAAGTTGCTGTGAGCATGTGGATCATGAAAGTCAGTACAGCAATAAATTATATCTTTGTAATAAAGCCAGCATGCGTTAATCATTCACTTAAGAGCTTTATCCAGATACATATACTTTCAATCTTACAGATCTATCCAAATTATTTCACATTTGTAATGTCATTATTTGGTTTAAATTTGAAATCTTTTCACATTTCAGACATTTGCTTTGCAACAATTAAGGCTGAGGGACCCAACATTTACAATTGGCTGCAACTTGGCCTATATAGGAGGATCCATCAACAACCCACCACCCCCCCCCCCCCCCCATCATCATAATCATATTTTATTAGCCAAGTATGTTTTGTAACATTCGAGGAATTTCATTTACCATACAGTCATACCAATAAAAAGGAACAGAACATACAAAATACATTTTAACATAAACATCCACCACAGTGAGTCCTCCACATTCCTCACTGTGATGGAAGGCACAATCTCTTCTTTATATTCCCACGGTCGGGGGCCTCGACCCTTCCGTTGACAGGCCGACCTTGTCTCCCGTAGCCGGCGTTGTTTGGGCCCTCGCGTCGGGGCGATCAAGCTCCTGCATCGGGGGGGGGGGGAATCTCGGCTCCCCCGCGCCAGGCGATCTGACCCCGGTCGGGGCTGGTCGAAATCTTGTGCGTCATTTGGAGCTTCCCGACATCGGTCTCTACCCGAGACTGCGAGCTCCTCGATGGTGAAATCTGCAGGCCGCGGTTGGAGCGTCGATCCCAGGCAAGGGATTGCTCTGATGGTAAGTCCATGTCTCCGTGGTGGGGCTAAAAGTCAGTCCCGACCAAGGACCCAGTTCCATCACAGCGACCAGAGATACGATCCAGAAAACAATCGCATCTCCGGCTAGGTAACAGATTGAAAAAAAAGTTTCCCCCGACCCCCTCCCCCACCCCCCACATAAAACAAAGCAGAGAACATTAATACATACTTTTAAAACACACTAAAAATAACAAAATAAAGACGAAAAGACAGACCGACTGTTGGCGAGGCTGCTATCGTGCGCCGCCCCCTGGTGGTATACTGAAGAAGAGTCCTGACTTGAAACGTTGTCTGTCCATTCCCTCCACTGATACTGCATGACCTGCTGAGTTCCTCCAGGACTTTATTTTTTGAAAGGAGGGATTGCTGGAAAAAGTGAGTATTGTTCCTAATCTCCCTAAATAGCCCCTCTTCCAGAAGCAAGTTTATGATGCTCTGCCCCCACTCCCTCCCTCATTCTGCTCTTCCAAAAGAAAATATCTGATTTGGAAAATAAATCCAAATGAAAATAATTATTATGCTCTGTTCAAGAAACAGCCCGTAACATGAGCATACAAAGGTACGGTATTATTGAGGCTGAAAAGAAACCACTTGCATCGACCAGCTGTTTTCTATCTGCCACATAAGGTTGCAGGAACTCAGTCAGAGTGTCTCCAGAATGGGGTCCAACCGCATTCCTTCATGCATTTTGTAAAGCCAAAACCATCTCATGTACAAAACCTCAAAATCTCGTGATAATGGTCTGAAGGCAATGCGTTGATTTGAGGTCTCAAATATTCAGACACTTTAATATTCTTCTCTCAAGTCTCATATTTACGCAACCTGATTTCTTCGGAGGATGGAACGCTCAAGAGAGATTTGATAGAAATATATAAAATGATGAGAGCTCTGATCATAGTTGTTCATGAGAGACAATAGACAATAGGTGCAGGAGTAGGCCATTCGGCCCTTCGAGCCAGCACCGCCATTCAATTTGATCATGGCTGATCATCCCCAATCAGTACCCCGTTCCTGCCTTCTCCCCATATCCCCTGACTCAGCTATCTTTAAGAGCCCTATCTAGCTCTCTCTTGATAGTATCCAGAGAACCGGCCTCCACCTCCCTCTGAGGCAGAGAATTCCACAGACTCACAACTCTCTGTGAGAAAAAGTGTTTCCTCGTCTCTGTTCTAAATGGCTTACCCCTTATTCTTAAACTGTGGCCCCTGGTTCTGGACTCCCCCAACATCGGAAACATGTTTCCTGCCTCTAGCGTGTCCAAACCCTTAATAACCTTATATGTTTCAATAAGATGCCCTCTCATCCTTCTAAACTCCAGAGTGTACAAGCCCAGCCGCTCCATTCTCTCAGCATATGACAGTCCTGCCATCCCGGGAATTAACCTTGTAAACTCACGCTGCACTCCCTCAATAGCAAGAATGTCCTTCCTCAAATTAGGGAACCAAAACTGCAAACAATATTACAGGTGTGGTCTCACTAGGACTCTGTACAACTGCAAAACGACCTCTTTGCTCCTTTACTCGACTCCTCGTGTTATAAAGGCCAACATGCCATTCGCTTTCTTCACTGCCTGCTGTACCTGCATGCTTATTTTCATAGACTGATGAACAAGGACCCCCCAGATCCCGTTGTACTTCCCCTTTTCCCAACTTGACGCCATTTAGATAGTAATCTGCCATCCTGATTTGATACCAAAGTGGATAACATCACATTTATCCACATTAAACTTCATCTGCCATGCATCTGCCCACTCCCCCAACCTGTCCAAGTTACCACGCATTCTCATAGCATCCTCCTCACAGTTTACACTGTCACCCAGAATTTGTGTCATCTGCAAATTTGCTAATGTTACTTTGAATCCCTTCATCCAAATCATTGATGTATATTCCAGCACCGAGCCTTGCGGTACCCCACTAGTCACTGCCTGCTATTCTGAAAGGGACCCGTTAATCCCCACTCTTTGTTTCCTGTCTGCTTAGCACTCGACCCCCAATACCATGTGCCCTAATTTTGGCCACTTATCTCCTATGTGGGACCTTATCAAATGCTTTCTGAAAGTCCAGGTACACTACATCCACTGACTCTCCCTTGTCCATTTTCCTAGTTACATCCTCAAAAAATTCCAGAAGATTAGTCAAGCATGATTTCCCCTTCGTAAATCCATGCTGACTCGGACGGATCCTGTTAATGCTATCCAAATGTGCGGCTATTTCATCTTTTATAATTGACTCCAGCATCTTCCCCACTACCGATGTCAGGCTAACTGGCCTATAATTCCCTGTTTTCTCTCTCCCGCCTTTCTTAAAAAGTGGGATAACATTAGCTACCCTCCAATCCACAGGAACTGATCCTGATTCTATAGAACATTGGAAATTTATCACCAATGTATCCACGATTTTTAGAGCCACTTCCTTAAGTACCCAAGGATGCAGACCATCAGGCCCTGGGGATTTATCAGCCTTCAGTCCCATCAGTCTTCCCAACACCATTTAATAATAATAATAATAATAAATACTTTATTGATCCCCTCAGGGAAATTCAGATGTCCAGAAGCTCCCAGCCAACAAACCCACAGATTCAAAACGAACGCAGACAGAAAATACATAGAATACAATGTGGACACTACCTGAGAGCAATAAATACTTAAAAAGACCAATAATTAACAGTTAAAAATTAATAATTGCAAAATGCATCCCCCTACAGCCTAGCGGTCCGAATTATAAAATCTAATGGCTGCAGGGGTGAAGGATCTCCTGAACCGCTCCGTTCTACAGGGCAGAATTTCTTGCCTAATGTGGATTTCATTCAGTTCCTCCGTCACCCCAGATCCTCTGGCCACTACTATATCAGGAAGATTGTTTGTGTCCTCCTTAGTGAAGACAGATACAAAGTACCTGTTCAACCCAGCTGCCATTTCCTTGTTCCCCATAATCAATTTACCTTTTTTGGTCTTCAAGGGTCCAACTTTGGTCTTAACTAATTGTTTCCTCTTCACATACCTAAAGAAGCTTTTACTATCCTCCTTTATATTCTTGGCTAGCTTACCTTCGTACCTCATCTTTTCTCCCCGTCTTTTTAGTTATCTTCTGTTGCTCTTTAAACATTACCTAATCCTCTTGCTTCCCGCTCATCTTTGCTACGTTGTACTTCTTCTCTTTTATTTTTATACTGTCCCTGACGTCCCTTGTCAGCCACGGTCGCCCCTTACTCCCCTTGGAATATTTCTTCCTCCTAGGAATGAACTGATCCAGCACCTTCTGTATTATTCCTAGAAATACCTGCCATTGTTGTTCCACTGTCATCCCTGCTTGGGTATCTTTCCAGTCCCCTTTATTCAACTGTAGCACTGACAACTCCGATCTACCCTTCTCCCTCTCAAATTGTAGATTAAACCTGACCATATTATGGTCACTACCTCCTAATGGCCCCTTAACCTCAAGTTCCTTTATCAAATCCAGTTCATTACATAACACTAAATCCAGAATTGCCTTCTCCCTGGTTGGCTCCAATACAAGCTGCTCTAAGAATCCATCACAAAGGCACTCTACAAAGTCCCTTTCTTGGGGTCCAGTACCAACCTGATTTTCCCAGTCTATCTGCATGTTAAAATCTCCCATAACAACCACAGCATTACCTTTGCTACATGCCAATTTTAACTCCAGATTCAACTTGCACCCTATGTCCAGGCTACTGTTTAGGGGCCTGTAGATTAGTCCCATTGGGGTATTTTTACCCTTACAGTTCCTTAGTTCTATCCATGCTGACTCCACATTTCCTGTTTCAATGTCACCCCTCGTAAGGGACTGAATTTCATTCCTCACCAACAGAGCTACCCCACCCCCTTTGCCCACCTGTCTGTCTTTTCGATAGGAGGTATACCCTTGAATATTCAGTTCCCAGCCCTGGCCCTCTTGCATCCATGTCTCTGTAATTCCCACAACATTATACTTGCCAATTTCTAACTGAGGCTCAAGCTCGTCCACTTTATTTCTGATACTTCGCGCATTCATATACAACACTTTGACCTCCGTATTCACGTCCCCACCCTCGCACCGCTCGCAATTGGCCCTGACCGTACTCTTTTATATCTTCTCGAACTTTCCTTCCCATTAATTCGAGAATCTTTTGTAATTTTTCCTGTATTCACTTCCCCTTCAACTCCATCTTTATACTCCCAATTTGTCAATCCCTCCCCCCCCACTATTTAGTTTAAACCCACACGTGTAGCCCTAGCAAACTTGCCTGCCAGAATGTCAGTCCCCCTCCAGTTAAGGTGTAACCCGTCCCTTTTGTACAGGTCACCCCTATCCCAGAAGAGATCCCAGTGGTCTATAAATCTAAATCCCTGCTCCACGCACCAGCCCCTCAGCCACACATTCTGATCCCCTATCGCCCTGTTCCTGTCCTCACTAGCATGAGTTACTGGAAGCAATCCAGAGATAACCACCCGAGAAGTCCTGCCTTTCAGTCTTCTTCCCAACTCTCTGAACTCATGTTGGAGAACCTCCTTCCTCTTCTTCCCGATGTCGTTTGTGCCGACATGCACAACTACTGCTGGCTGTTTACCTTCTCTCTGTTCTGAATTCGGCTCGTGACATCCTGAACCCTGGCACCAGGGAGGCACAGACCATCCTCGTGTCTCGTCTGCCGCCACAGAATCTCCTGTCTGCTCCTCGGACAATGGAATCACAATGGAGACTGATCTCTCTGATGGAAAAGTAATGGCACAGTAAAATAAGAGAAGAAAATTAAGAGTGGCCTGGAGAAACATGTTTTTCTTAACCCGTCGTATGTTGGAATCTGGAATGTATTGACTGCATACATGAACAGACAGAGTACATGCAGGTAGATGAGATTAGATTAAATTGGCATTATGGTCAAAATGCCTGCCTCCTGTTTTGTAACCCTTCTGTGATTGTTAGAAACATATGTTTGCAATTATTGCTTTAGATTCTGTAATTATTATTGAATCAAGAAAATATATTTTTGGTTAGAGTCATAAGCTTGCCATACAAAAAACAAAAAAGGACAGAAATGCACTTCGTATGTACCAAATAGTCGCACCATTAACCCGATAAATAAATTGGAGATCTAGCAATATATAAAGTGTACATCTTTAATAATTAAGCTGCTGGAATATTATGGAACATGGACTCTAACATCATGGGCTATTATTGGTTAAGTTCTATGCGTTACAAAGTACCTACTATTGCACGCTTCTGTTCATCCCCATTCCAGAGTTCATAGAAATACTATTTTCTTTTCCCTAATTCATTTTAGCACTTATGCCCTTGTATACCCATTATAATCAACTGATATTTACACCCCGTGTCATTTACATGCCCTAAATTCACAGCAAATATTCTAATTCATTGTTATTTTCAATTTCAATTTGATGCTACTGCTCTGAGAATTAAATACTCCTCAGCATTACTGTGGCAGTAATAGACGATAGTTGCTATATAATACCATTCTGTCCTTCGAGCCAGCACCGCCATTCAATGTGATCATGGATGATCATCTCCAATCAGTACCCCGTTCCTGCCTTTTCCGCATATCCCCTGACTCCGCTATCTTTAAGAGCCCTATCTAGCTCTCGCTTGAAAGTATCCGGAGAACTGGGCTCCACCGCCCTCT
This sequence comes from Amblyraja radiata, assembly GCF_010909765.2. NCBI lineage: Eukaryota > Metazoa > Chordata > Chondrichthyes > Rajiformes > Rajidae > Amblyraja > Amblyraja radiata. The sequence continues at coordinate 71,175,868 of NC_045958.1, read as the reverse complement.
GAGGCACACAGTGTTTAATTTACCTGTGAATAACGCAGCATCGGAAAATAATTTTAATTAGGGGCTGAATTGAATGATTTGTCAGAGGAAATCAAGAGTTATGCTGATTTTAGTTGAATTTAGAGATTTAGAGATACAGCATGACACAGGTCCTTCAGCCCACCGAGTCGACGCCAACCATCGATCACTCGTTCACACAACTTCAATGTTATCCCATCATCACTTCCACTCCCTACACACTGGAAGTAATTTACAGAGGCCAATTAACATACAAAGCCACACGTTTTTGGGATGCGAGAGGAAACTCTCATGGTCACAGAGAACGTGCAAACTACACACAGACAGTAACCGAAGTCAGGATTGAACCTGGTTGGGAGTTACTGGTCATTAGATTCAGAACTTCCTCACTGTGTAGAGTCTGGGATCAGAGCCAATTCTAGGCAGTTGAATTGGGGGTAGGACAGAAGAGGTCAGAGATTTGATTAGGACCGTGCATCCTTAGTTCTGGGCCTTTGGGGGAAAAAAAGGTGGTGGGGAGGGGATTATCCAAACCTGGAGTCTATTGGTAGTAGGCATCACTGTAAGTTGAAGATTGATGAATGGTTGAGAGCAGCGCAGATAGCTTTTGAAATGTTGATCAAATATGTTGGTTCTGAGAATAACCAACAGTGATGGATCCTTGCAACATTGTACCCTAATTTATCTGGCAAAGGATGATTTGTGACGAACTACCAGAGTGAACCCAGAAATAGTTGCAACTGTTGGGGTTTACTAAATGTTTTGTCTGAGATTCTGTGTATTTATCTCTATATTTGCAAATGTATATTGCCAATAAAAAAAGTAGCATTATCTTCACAGGTTATAACGATTGAAGTGTATCTGGATAAATTTCAAATTTTATTTAGTATTCTTGAAACTAATCATATTTTCATTGTTACCTATTTATCGATCAAGGTTATAAACTAGTTCTGCCTTGTATTTCTAATTTGTACCTGGACCGTAGTCGGGATAGAACCCAGGTCTCTGGCATTGTAAGGCAGTAACTTTACCACTGTGAGACTGTTCTGCCCCTTAGGCTGAATGAGTTACAGAATGTGTCACCTGACTTGTGGGTGGGGAGGAGAGAGTGGATGAACATTTTAATGACCCGGATTTTACGACACCTGCAATTCTGCGCATGAGGACTGTCTTGGACTTCAAGGCATGCCTATCAGTTTTTCCACTGTGTTTTGTTTCTGTGGAGTCCACCAGCATGCTATAATGAGGAGAGGGGAGGGATGGGGGTGAAGGCAATGCACTTGTTTATGAGAGACCAAAGTAAGTTTTATTTTTAGTGAATGTTTTAATTGTTTCCGTTTTTAAAAACTATTTCAAGTTTTAATTTTTGACTTCCGGTGGCGCCATGCTGGACTAGCAGTCGCAACTTTTAGCTCCGCTGCTGTAAAATCGCGGTTTTTTGCGTTAAAATCGGGTCTGAAGGTCGGGCCAATTCAAAAACTCACCGGAGCCCCGGGACGTCGCGCTGATGACGTCATCAGTAAGCGCTGTGATTTAAAACGGAGGATAAAGGATTTTAAATGAAAAAACCGTCTTCAGCTCAGAGCCCTCAGAGAATAATCTCAAAACTGCTGAAAACACAGAAAACTGAAGAACAGACCTCTGAAGTGGATTCTGGAATGGCTACAAGGGCCAAGACTGAGATGGCTACTAAGGAGAAAAATGAAATGGAGGAGATAAATAACTCGGTAAGAGAACTGAGAAAGGATATTGAGGCTGGAAACTCAAAAATGATGGAAAATATTAATGTTAAATTGATGGAAAATATGTCGAACATCAATGCTGGTAATCAAAAAGTTATTGACTGCATTGGCATTATACAAAAACGAATTGAGGATGTGCATGAAGAGCTAATGGGGAGAATTAATAAAGGGGAAGAAGAATCTAAGAAGAAGTTTGAGGCTGTGCATGTAATTGTTTCTTCACGTGTAACTGAAATAAAAGACATGGAAGCAATTGTTGATTAAATGGCTGAAGATATGCAGGGAATGAAGCTAGAACTAGACAGCCTCAAGAGTCAACTGGCGAAAGTCTCAGATAAATGTCTTGGTCTCGAAGCTCGCTCACGACGCCAAAATTTACGAATACTGGGAGTAACAGAAGGGGCAGAGGGGAACAACGCCCGTGAGTTCACTGCCAACTTAATCAAACATGTACTCAATTTACCTGTGGAACCGGAAATTGAAGTGGCACATCGAATACCTAGATTTAAGCCAAGATCACAAGCAGATCCAGCCCACCCACGACAGATCATAGTCAAACTTCGGGACATTTCAGCACTTGAAGAGCTGATGAAAAAAATCAAATATGGAGTGAAGATGACCTTTGGAAACGACTCTATCAAACTCCTCCGGGATTATCCCTATGAGATCGTGCAAAAGAGAAGAAAGTTCGCACAGACAAGACAGATTCTCTATGGAGTTAAAGATGTCAGATGTGGCGTTTTTTATCCGGCCAGAATGCGCATTACTTTCAAGGGAAAAGAGAAAACTTTCACTAATTCGGACGCATCTTATAAATATGCCCAAGAGATTGTGGCAGAAACAGAAGATTAATCAAGGCAGCGGGCCGATATGGCCAATTTCTTTCCTTTTATTACTTCACAGAGAACACCTGAAGATAAGGGAAGAAACACCATTCTCTAAAAGTTTAAAATGGAAGAGCATTTCCACGTGCGCTGGTCTAGACACCTTATCTCCTTTGGACGCTTTGGAATTCAACTCAAGGACATTCTTTGTTCAAAATGAAGGAAAGACTGATAAGCAACGCAGAGATGAACAGCAGAGCCGAATGTGGAAAACACCACAAGGACAAATGGCGGTTTAAGATCTTAAAACAGCTTTACAAAATATAGAGAATTAATAATAATTAACAATACTAATAGAAATAGAAATGGAAACTAACCTGAACTATATAATGGGCAAAATGTAATAATCTGCTAATAAGACTGACTAGCTCGTATATAGAGATAACAAATTTTAGAATTAAAGTAGATAATACTGAAAGGTTAAGTGTTATGTAGTTCGTGTGGAGAAGGGAGGAGACTCAGGCACCTGGCATAATTCCAGGAGCCTGTTTCTGGTTAACCCTTACAGCTAACAGCTTACTATTATCAAAGGTACAGGTGCACAACCTTTTATCCGAAAGCCTTGGGACCAGACACTTCTCGGATTTCGGAATTTTTCGGATTTCCGAATGGAAGATTTTTAGCGTAGATTAGGTAGGTAGCGCGGGCGGCTTGAAAAGTCTGGAGCGGCTGCCTCCTCCCCGGAGACCGGGGAATCATTGTAAATCATTGCTTAAATGTTAGTCAGTTGGTTTGGAGGGATTTTATGGGGGGGGGGGTGAAGGGGGAAACTTTAATTCTTAGTCCCCTACCTGGTCGGAGAGGCGGGGAGCGGGCAATGCCTTACCGGGTCGCCGTGCAGTAAGCTCCGGAGCGCTGTGGCCGCCGACTCCCAACATCGCGGAGCTGGGGGCTGCGGGCGTCCGGCCGCGGGCGGCGCCGTTTGTAGCTCCATCCCCGGCAACTCTACCACTGCTGCGCGGCGCTCCAAATCCAGTGCCGCCCGCGGCCAGACGTCCGCAGCCCCAGCTCCGCAATGTTGGGAATCGGCAGCGTCGCAGCACTGGGATACCAGTGGGGGAGCGGGCAATGCCTTACCGGGTCGCCGTGCGGTAAGCTCCGGAGCGCTGTGGCCGCCGACACACAACATCGCGGAGTTGGGGCGGCGGGCGTCCGGCCGCGGGCCGCGCTGGATTTGGAGCGCCGCGCAGCCAGGGGTAGAGTTGCCGGGGTCGGAGCTACAACCGGCGCCGCCCGCAGCCCCGGCTCCGCGATGTTGGGAGTCGGCGGCCACTGCGCTCCGGAGCTTACTGCACGGCGACCCGGTAAGGCATTGCCCGCTCCCCGCCTCTCGGACCAGGTAGGGGACTAAGAATTAAAGTTTCCCCCTTCACCCCCCCCCCCCCTTCACATAAAAGCCCTCCAAACTAACTGGCTAACATTTAAGCAATGGTTTACAGATGTTTAAGTGTCTCCCCGGTCTCCGGGGAGGAGGCAGCCGCTACAGTAGTACAGACCTGGGTTGACCGTGGGTCATTTCGGGTCAAGTTTGGCGCCAAACGCGAGCTTTGGTGTGCAGACGACATCCTGGAAAAAATGTCCGGTTTTCGGAGCTTTTCGGTTTCCGGAACTCCGGATAAAAGGTTGTGCACCTGTATAACTAATTATAAATAATTAGTAGATGAAAGTGTTAGATAAATAAATTTCACATTAGCTGAACACAGATCTGATAAGTCTGAATATAAATTGGCCATATATAGTGTAATTGGGTGAAATATAATTGATTTTGAAATGGTACCGCCCTCCTAGGTTTAGAGTAATAAAAGGAGCGGAGCTAATTGTACAACACCAACTTCGGAAGTCGAATAGATGTCGAATCCCACAGACGCGTGGGACACGCACTACAGTGTCGAATACTTCAGACACTGTAATTTTACTTGTTCAAATTTTTTTTTTTATCACAATATGTCACTACTATGTGGTTTTTTTTCAAGGAAAATCGCAAAAGGGATCTACCAAGGAAGTTAATAATATAAATGCCCCCCAAATATCCAGAGTCCTGAGGTATGGATGCACCGTAATAAATAAGGGTATTAAAATCAGAGAAAATGCAAGATGATAAACAAAAGAAAATGGGAGGAATCACACTGTGTAGCTGGAATATAAGGGGTATTAATGAACCAATTAAAAGGGGCAAAATACTAGCTCAGTTGAAATCATATAACATGGACATTACTTTTCTACAAGAAACGCACCTTAAACATCAAGATCAGATGAGATTGAGGGCGAATTGGATAGGCCAAACATTTCACTCCTCATATACTTCGAAATCCAGAGGCACCGCAATTATTATTCGCAAAGGAATACCATTCAAATCAAACAACATTATATCAGATAAGGAAGGGAGATATCTTATAGTTACAGGAGAGATCCATGCTACGCCAATCACTTTGGTAAACTTATATGAGCCCAATTTTGATAATCCGCAATTTTTTAATAAAATCCTGAATACAATCGCAGAATTTAACTACCAAAATGTTATAATTGGAGGAGACTTCAACTGTGTTTTAGATCCGTACTTAGATAAATCGATGCAAAAACAAAGAGGTAATATGAAATCTAAAACTAGTGAACTCTTAAATACATATATAAAAAATACAAATATAGCAGACGTCTGGAGGATCGCGAATCCGACTGGAAGGGAATACTCGTTTTATTCAATGGTACATAAAACATACTCGCGTATAGACTACTTCCTAGTGGATACAAAACTAATCCCTTATACTATGAACCCTAAATATCACACCAATACGATTTCAGATCACTCCCCGCTAACTTTCGTTTTAAAATTAGAAGGAATGTCTACGAACAAATCGTTCTGGAGGTTTAACTCGCAAATTCTGAAAGACCCACAAGGGAGTATATATCTAAAAAAACAGATGGACCTATTTTTGGAGACAAACGATACACCAGATATATCGCCCACTTTATTATGGGAATCCTTCAAAGCATTTATTAGAGGAGTCATTACCTCGTATCAAGCTTTACAAAACAAAAAGAATAAGAATGAACAAAGACAATTAGAAGAACAAATCAGACAATTAGATATAGATAATGCTTAAGACCCAACTATGGATAAACATAATAAAATTTTAATACTGAAATTTAAGCTAAATAAATTATTATCAGAGAAGATTATAAGATTATTCCAAATTACAAAACAAGAACATTTCGAATTTGGGGATAAACCCCATAAACATTTGGCACGCCAACTGAAAAAACAGGAAAAAGATCATGCAATTTTAAAGATTAAATCAGATAGAGGGGAATTATTAACACTACCTAATGATATCAATAAAAGATTTGCTCAATTTTACAATAATTTATACACATCGAAAACGCTAATAGACAATAATAAAGTTTCAGAATTTTTGGACGACTGTAACCTTCCAAAACTAGAACTGAAGGAACAAGAGGAACTGGGAGCACAAATTACATCTAAGGAAATAGAAGACACAATAAACACACTTAAGAATGGAAAAACACCAGGACCAAACGGATTCAGTAATTAATTATATAAATGTTTTGACGACATAGTTACAACCCGTCTACAGAAAATGTATACATACGCTTTTAAAGAACAAATCTTACCTGAAACACTAGCAGAATCAACGATCACATTAATACTTAAAAAAGATAAAGATATAGAAGAACCAGGCTCATATAGAGCTATTGCTATGTTAAATACGGATCAAAAAATATTAGCGAAAACACTAGCTAGAAGACTAAGTCAATATGTTAGTAAATTAATAAATGAGGATCAAACGGGATTTATACCTAAGAGACATTCATTTAATAACCTGAGACGTCTGTTTACCATAATGCACTCTCACAAACCTCAAGAACATGAGTTATCTATCATTTCATTGGACGCAGAAAAAGCGTTTGATCAAGTAGTATGGGATTATATGATTAAAGTATTGCAAAAATTTCAAATGGGAGAGAACTTCATCGCATGGATAAAATTATTATATAACAAACCCACGGCTAGAATATTAACTAATAATATACTATCTACGAAATTCCAATTAACAAGGGGCAATAGACAAGGATGTTCATTATCACCGCTATTATTCGCTCTGGTAATTGAACCTTTAGCTGAAAAAATTTGAACACACCCGGATATTTACGGTTATAATACAAAATATTCAAATAACAAAATATCCTTATACGCAGATGATGTATTACTGTATATCACAAAACCCCAAATCAGTATACCAAACATATTAAATCTAATTGAGGACTTTGGATCTTTCTCAGGATACAGAATAAACTTGAACAAAAATGAAATTATGTCAATAAAACCGAAAGACTCAACACATCTCTTGAAATTCCCCTTTAAAATAGCCACAGAAAAATTTAAATATTTAGGAATTGAAATCACTAGAAATTATCACGCTATGTTTAATGCCAATTATAGCCCCTTACTTAAGAAACTAAATAATCTAATCAAATTCTGGAAAACGCTCCCGATGTCTTTAATAGGTCGAATAAATGCTATAAAAATGATCTTTTTATCACAAATCCTATATTTATTTCAATCAATTCCAATATATCTTCCAAAATTTTTTTTCAAAAAACTAGACTCAGACATTACAAATTTTATATGGGATTACAAATCCCACAGAATACAAAGAGCACACCTTAGTAAACCAAAAGAGATGGGTGGTCTAGCGCTCCCTAACTTTATGTACTATAATTGGGCAGTAAATATTAAAAATATGATTCACCTGCTGGACAACTCTGCCCAGCAGGTGGACTGGATTGTAATGGAGAGAGAGGACTGCTCTCCGTGTAATACAGGAGCGACTCTCCTCTCACCAATTAATCTAAATAACAAAAATTATTTAAAAAATCCAATGATACATAGCACAATTAGAACTTGGAAACAAATAAAACAGAATCTAAAATTAAGAAATCTATCTCTTTTAATGCCAATAGTCAATAACCCGTTGTTTAAACCCTCAATTATAGATAAATCATTTACACAATGGGAAAGAATGGGAATCAAAACGCTCGGAGACTTGTATGAATTAGGAAAATTATTATCATTTCAACAATTACAACTGAAATATAATTTGAAAAATAATCAATATTTTAAATAACTTCAAATTTGTGACTATCTGAAAAAATACACAAAAGACTCTCATAACATGCCCCCAGACTTATTGGATGAAGCCATGAAGACAAAGGCTGAATCAGCAAATCTAATATCAAATCTAATACAACATTATTTTAAATATAGAAATACCTACAACCGATGGTATTAGAAGAGACTGGGAACAAGAACTAGCTATAAAAATTTCAAAAGAGAGCTGGGATAAACACTTACTATATGTGCATAAATGCTCGATCAACGTACGACATAGTCTAATTCAATATAAAACATTACATAGACTATATTATTCAAAAACTAAAATAAATAAACTTTTCCCCAATGACTCACCCATTTGTGATAAATGTCAGTCACAAGAAGCTAACATAGCGCACTCTTTTGTTTTCTGTATAAAAATTCTGGAACAAAATATTTGAAATCTTCACAAAATTATTTAAAATAAAACTTGTACCAAAAGCAGAATGGATCATTTTTGGAATATCGGAAGGTAACCCCAAATTAAATGTGTTTCAAAAGAACTTACTTAATTACGGGCTAATAATGGGAAAAAAACTTATACTCAAATTTTGGGAAAATGCTCCAATACCAACAATAAAAATGTGGATTTCAAACATGTTCGAAACACTACACTTGGAAGAGATGAGACTCCTCCTAGCAGGCAAAGCAGACCACTTCCAAAAGACGTGGTCTGCATTTACGGAACTATTACAAGCATAAGGTGCAATAGTGATTTAAAATATAAATGGTACCACGATCTGGTAACGGGGGGTATAAAATAAATTAAAAAAAATAAAAAATACGGTTGGTATATCCTTTTTTGCGGAGTTTTGTGTTACAATAGAGCGATTGTTTTTCCTTTTTTTTCTTTTCTTTCTAGGGTCTTATTTCCTTTCTTTGCTTCCTTCTCTAATTTCTTCCCCAAGGGGCTTTCTTCTCCCAACACTTTCCTGCACCTCTACGATTCTTGCTCACTTTCCTTACTTCTTTTATTTCTACCTTTTTTAAAGCTCGAAAAACGAAGTGGTACAACAAAATGTAATAAGATATATGTGATGTGTATTACTGTAATTTGCTGTACTTCTAATAAAAATAAAATTAAAAAAAAACAAAAAACTTTGACTTTAGGTTTTTAGGTTTCTGTATGTTCTTGGGTATTTTTGCATGTTAGAACCGTTCAGAAAAAAATTGATTTTAGACAACTTAGTGCTAGCTATGCTAGGTGGACTTAGAATAGAGACAGGTGTGACCGAGTTGGTTGTTGAAGATTTCCAGTAATATTGTGGGCAGGGGTTATTCTGTATCGTCCACATAATGGAGAGCTCTATACCCAGGAACATCCAGCATGTTGCCTTGGGACATCCACTCAGGTAAGTGTGATTTTGTTGTAGGTCAGCAGTAGATGGGCAAAATTGTTGATTCCTAGCTATTGTTTTGAACTTTTGCACCTGTGAACGGGTGAGTTCAGGTGGTTGATGGTTATTTTCATACTCTTCTAAAATATGCTGCATAAAAGGTCATGAAAAGAATTGTGCCTGAAAAAGAATATTTGTGTTTTGTTACATAACTTCATTACAAGGTTTACCCTTATAATTTGAGCAAATCACTTGTGGCTACGACAAAATTGACGTAAAAAGGGTATGAGAGTTTTCTGATTGTTTTTATAATAAAAACAATCTGTTCAAAATATGGTATAGTAATGTTTGCTTTTACCGACTTCATAAGCCTTCTACATATTCTTCGTGAGCCAAGGCATCTATCTGCATGTTATTGCTGTAAACCTGTACGTATAAATTAAATGCCATCTCAACTGCAATTTTTTAATTTGTAAATTCAAAACATCTTTAAATCCTTTTAACTCAGTAAAGGAACTCTTCCAACCGCTGGCCAAAGATCTGAACTAGTTTGGAGTTCAAAATAAGTTTAAAAAATTAAGACTCAAAGAGCTCTTAGTTGTTTGTCTTCATGCGTGAAACAAGGACAGTAAAATAATGGATTCCTTCATATTGTTTTTGTTTTTTTACGTTCTCTTGATCTCATTTGTTGTAGTGTTACATATGTGCCTGCAGAAAATCTGGTCAAATATAGGACCATGATGAGTCAACAACTTGATGAAATTACTGCAATTGATAGTTTATCTCTTCCGCCTGTCAGGTAATATTCAGTTAATCTTTTAGTCTTTTGGCGTAGTTTAATTTTAAACGTATATATTTTGATATTTTTAGTAGTACTCTAATGATGAATCAGTACTGTAATTTTTAATATTCATTTTACTATATACAGAAATAATTTTAGTTTGCAGTAAGAATTGTTATTATTACTATTACATGTGTTCATTCGGGATTTAATTGATGTTTAGAGGAGGCTGAAATTGATTAGTACAAGTTTGTTTTAGTTTGCAGTTCAGAAATGGGCAGTCATTCAGTCATCTTGTCCCTTGTCCATTTGTATAATCCATCTTCTTATAATAGACAGGTTTGCTATTATGTCAAGCAAATACAAAATCCTTATTCCTTCATTTGTGCCTCACGGCACAATGATAACAATCTGGGTATCCCAGCACGTCATGCTACAAACACGTCCCGGTTTGTATCCTGAACTGATCAACCATCTGCCCAATAATAAATCTTCTTCATATAGTCACAAAAAGTTGGCGTAACAGTGGGACAAACAGCATCTCTGGAGAGAAGGAATGGGTGACTTTTCGGGCCGAGACCCTTCAGTCTGAAGAAGGGTCTCGACCCGAAATGTTACCCATTCTATCTCTCCAGAGATGCTGTTTGTCCCGCTCAGTTACTCCAGCTTTTTGTGTCTCTATCTTTGGTTTTAATCAGCATCTGCAGTTTCTTCCTACACAATAAACCCTCCTCACCTGTATCAATCTATTGACAGCCAGGCTTTGTCCTGCCTTTCTTCTCTTCCAGCTTTCTTCCACCAATTGATGGTTGATATGGACTCGGTAGGCCGAAGAGCCTGTTTCTATGCTGTATTTTTAAACTAAACAAAAATGTCAAATTTGCCTGGTATTTTGTCACTGCTTCCAAATTGTTGAATAGAAATTTCATGTTTCTTTTTAGTGCTGAACTCCCCGAGAGAGAGGAAGGTGAAGGAGAAGAGAGTGAGCTTCAGAATTCATCTCACAATAACTGGAAACAAGCTCGACGGTATGTACATTTATTATTTGGCTAGCATTGCATAAGAGCATTGATATTAGGAATAAAGAACATCTTACTTCACTGTTAGCTCACTTACATGGTGATAGACACAAACTGCTGGAGTTACTCAGCGGGCCAGGCAGCATCTCTGGAGAGAGGAATGGGTGACGTTTCGGGTCAATGCCCTTCAGACTAAAGAATGGTCTCGACCCAAAACATCACCCATTCATTCTCTCCAGAGATGCTGCCTGTCCTGCTGAGTTACTCCAGCATTTTGTATCTACCTTCGATTTAAACCAGCATCTGCAGTTCTTTCCTATACATGGTGATAGGTACAGCCAGCAGTAGTAGAGCAAAAGGTTGCACCACCAATTTGCACGTTTACCAACACTAGAAATGAGAATGCCAGTGGGTTGAAGTAATTCTGTCAGGCAGAATCTTCCCAGATGGGGTGATTCTGAAATAGTTGAGCTTGGTTATGACTGAAGATGCAATTGGTGTTTTTTCAGACCTCCTTTAATTTGGGAGTCAGGTTTGGAGTGTTACTGATGTTTACTCTTGCAAATAAAAGGGCGATGGCTGATTCTGATAATTTTAGACCAACTTTCTAATGTCAGTAGTAGGAGATTTGCTAGTGATTATTGCTGATGAAAAATGAATCCTCATTTGGAAACCTGCCAGTTATTATTGACATGAAGAGGCAAATAGCTTTCTTATGATGGGATTAAATATTTTATCAAATACCTCTGGAACATTCACAAGTACAACATTAATCATTACCTTTATCCATTAGTGCATTAAAAGTCTTATTCGAGTTAGTCAAGCATAATTTAAGTAACATATCCATGGCAGCTATTATTTGTTAAGTATATATATTTTTAAACTGACATTATATTTTATCTTGATGTAATGTCTCTAAAGGTTTCTTCCCAACAGTAGGCTGACTGCAATGTGCTGATTCATTCTGTGCCTCTGTCCATTTGACAGATGCAATGTCTTTAATCCCCACTCCAAGGAGATTTGGGCAGTCTCCGCAATCTCTCAACAATCTTGGATCCTTTCTCTGGACCAACTGACATTTGTACTTTGAGTGTAACCAACATATAACTTAAATTGACGGAACTCAGGGAGGTGAATAGTGGTGTTTTTAAGAGAGTCCTCATTACAGAAGAATTGTTGCCGTAGGCCCTAAAATGCATAAAAGTAGGTCAATTCTAAGATGTCCTGTTTCTTTAATAAATGTTGTCATTTACCTTTTCATCAAAAATTTAGATTATTTCATAATAATAGTCTCCTCCACTGCACTTTCTGTATAAAGCTCAGTTTTCAATTATATTAGGAGCTTGACATTATTCATTAACCACTGTTTACTATTTCATTTTAATCTATAATTTCTGTAATGCAGCAGAAATTTTAAATTTGGGGTTCTTTTTTTTGCCATTGTCGGAGTTGCTCAAGTGTTTATTTTTTGAAGGCTTTCAAATGCTAGTTTTATCTATCTAAGTTTATTTGTTGTTAGCCTGAATCCCTAATCATTAGAATAAAGCAGGGTGCCCTAGCTACCAATACTTAGCTGACTGGAGTTATTTGGGAAATGATTAGCCACAGAGATTAGAGTATTGATGTGCATTCTGTGTAAATCATGGCATGAGCACAAATTTCTTATTACCACCACACTTTTGAGTCCTTATTTGGCTCCAACAACCTTTACTTTCTGGGCCTCCACTTTCTGTCCATTATGCATTGTATTCTTTCTGTTAACTAATTGGTTTTGATAAGAATGCATTGGGTCAGATTTAGATTTAATTCACCTTTCCAATGTCTGTACCAATTTCTTATTGTACATAAATTCTAGTGTTTGTTAAAATTTCTCCCCAACTTTTAATGACTTGTTTTTGTTGTTCTGCTCTGAATAACCTCAAGGAAATGCTTATTTTGTTCTGAACTTTAGTGTGGAGCTCTGGCGTGAGCCCGGAAAGTCCTTAGGAATTAGCATCGTTGGTGGAAGAGGAATGGGTAGTCGCCTAAGTAATGGAGAGGTCATGAGAGGAATATTCATTAAACATATTCTGGAAGACAGCCCGGCTGGAAGAAATGGAACATTAAAAACTGGAGACAGAATTGTTGAGGTATGTGTTTTATATCTATGGATTAAAATATATACCCAATCTATTAATTCAAGTTGATATTTCAATATATCAACTTGTTAAAATTTAAGTACGTGTAATGGAGCTCGGTCAGGGAAACTGGCTGAGAACTAAAACTAATATATGACTCCCAAGGTTTTAGAAATGAAAGGAAAATGTCAATGGAAATAATGAAATGCATTGCTTCCAACATCAGTAAGTTCTAATAAAACAAAATAAAAACTAAAATTTATGATGGCTCTGTTTGGGGAAAGTGTTCAGTAATTTCCAAATTCCTATACTATGAGGTGCTCATCAAAACATTGTGAAATATCATGTAAGCGATAACCTAAACATCACCATTAAACACACCAGCTTTGAATTCAATTTGCAAAAAATACCTACTATTGAAGTTTATCAATGCACATAATTTCCCATTTATACTGTACCTTTGACAAATAGAACTGATGCAAGTCTGAGGGGCACATAACTTCAACTCTGATGTATTGTTTCTGATTGACTATAATCCTAAGAGTGTAAATTCAAGTTCAGAAGCAGCATCCCCTCTTTTCCAAAGTTGCTTAGCTTGTCACAGCCACCCTTTAATATTATACACCTGAAGGTTTTCCATTTGAGTTAAAATGTCTGAAGCCACTGATTCTGTATAATTGTAAATAATTGAGTTAAGTGCTTGAAAAGAGAATATATGGACAATAAATTAAGCCTAAATTGAAAGCATGATGATCTTGGGATCCATGATATTCTGTAAGTTTTTAGTGCAGGATTTATTTTAATATATATTGTATACATTTTTGCAGGTAGATGCAGTTGACTTGCGTGATGCAAGTCATGAACAGGCAGTTGAAGCCATTCGGAAAGCAGGCAATCCTGTCGTGTTTGTGGTGCAGAGTTTAATAACCAGACCTCGGGTATGTAAATTCCAAAGCATGGGAAGAGATAGACAAAGTACTTTGTAAAATCTAAAAAATCAATGCTGAAATGTACAGTACCCTCCATAATGTTTGGGACAACCCATCATTTATTTATTTGCCTGTACTTCACAATTTGAGATATGTAATAGAAAAAAATCACATGTGGTTAAAGTACACATTGTCAGATTTTATTAAAGGCCATTTTTATGCATTTTGGTTTCACCACGTAGAAATTACAGCTGTGTTTATACATAGTCCCACCATTTCAGGGCACCATAATGTTTGGGGCACATGGCTTCACATGCATTTTTAATTGCTCAAGTGTGTTTAACTGATTTAAGTGACCTGAGCCAGTGCCAGAGTTATTACTCAGTGCCAGTTATTAAATTGTTAGCGCAAAAACAGCAGAATCAGGTGGAATGACTTTTTAGCAGCCTCACAGCCTGTGGAAGGAAGCTGTTTAGCAGTCTGGTTGTCCGGGCTTTGATGCTGCGGTATCTCTTTCCTGATGGCAGGAGATCTAGATGTGTGTGGAGGGGGTGCAATCTGTCCTTTGCTATGCTCAGTGCTTTTTTCAGGCAGGTATAAGAGAGCTCTCAGTACTTAGTCTTTCCTCCAGTCTTTCCATCACTTTTGGAAAACTTTTATTGCTGTTTATCAACATGAGGACCAAAGTTGTGCCAATGAAAGTCAAAGAAACCATTATGAGAAACAAGAATATAACTGTTAGAGACATCAGCCAAACCTTAGGCTTACCAAAATCAACTGTTTGGAACATCATTAAGAAGAAAGAGAGTACTGGTGAGCTTACTAATCGCAAAGGGACTGGCAGGCCAAGGAAGACCTCCACAGCTGATGACAGAAGAATTCTCTCTGTAATAAAGAAAAATACCCAAACACCTGTGCGACTGAGCAGAAACACTCTTCAGGAGTCAGGTGTGGATTTGTCAATTACCACTGTCTACTGAAGACTTCATGAACAGAAATACAAAGGCTGCACTGCAAGATGCAAACCACTGGTTAGCTGCAAAAATAGGATGGCTGGGTTATAGTTTGCCACAAAGTACTTAAAAGAGAACCACAGTTCTGGAAAAAGGTCTTGTGGACAGATGAGTCGAAGGTTAACTTATATCAGAGTGATGGCATGAACAAAGTATGGAGGAGAGAAGGAAGTGTCCAAGATCCAAAGCATACCACCTCATTTGTGGAACACGATGGTGGGGGTATTATGACCTGGGCATGTATGGCTGCTGAAGGCACTGACTCACTTATCTTCATTGATGATACAACTGCTGATGGTAGTAGCATAATGAATTCTGAAGTGTAGAGACACATCCTATCTGCTCAAGTTCAAACAAATGCCTCAAAACTCATTGACCGGCGGTTCAATCTACAGCAAGACAATAATAAACATACTGCTAAAGCAACAAAGTTTTTCAAAGCTAAAAAATGGTCAATTCTTGAGTGGACAAGTCAATCACCCGATCTGAACCTGATTCAGCATGCCTTTTATATGCTGAAGAGAAAACTGAAGGGGACCAGCCCCCAAAACAAGCATAAGCTAAAGATGGCTGCAATACAGACCTGGCAGAGCATCACCAGAGAAGACACCCAGCAACTGGTGATGTCCATGAATCGCAGACTTCAAGCAGTCAATGCATGCAAAGGATATGCAACAAATACGAAACGACTACTTTCATTTATATGACATTGCTGTGCCCCAAACATTATGGTGCCCTGAAATGGGGGGACTATGGATAAACACTGCTGTAATTGCTACATGGTGAAACCAAAATGTATAAAAATGGCCTTTATTAAAATCTGACAATGTGCACTTAGCAGGCAGACAAGAAGTGAGCTTTCTCCTGTCAGGTTTTAATATGTTTGTTTGGTCAATCTAATTTTCCTGTAAACTTTATTCCTGTGTTATGAGTAAACTAATTAGTGTTATGAGTGAACTAATTACAGGGCTGCCAACATTGGGTGAGCATTGGGAGTGAGAAATTGTGAGAGACCAAGCCCGAGGGAGCGTAGCGACCGGGGGGGGGGGGGTGGGGGTGGCGGCAAGGGTGTGGGAGGAGGGTGTTCCCCCTCTTTCCCCCCATTGGTACGGAGCTTTTGCATTTTTCAGCTTGAAATTGTGCAATATGGTGCATACTGTAGCGAGTCTTTTAACTTACACTTGAATGCAATGTATATGCTTTAAATTGGATTAGTACATTAGTAACAGTAAGACCCAGGTTGGTCTACATGGGCCAAGTGATTTCCATACATGAATATACTAAGATCATTCATGTGCTGCACGTGTTGATCAGAACCTGGCTCTACTGTGGAATGTAATTAGGAATGTAATTTAGTCTAAACTTATTCATATACTCAAGCATAGAAACATAGAAAACAGGTGCAGGAATAGGCCATTCGGCCCTTCGAGCCTGCACTGCCATTCCATATGATCATGGCTATTCATCTAAAATCAGTACCTCTTTCCTGTTTTTTTTCCCCATATCCCTTGATTTCGTTAGCCCCAAGAACTAAAAGTAACTCTCTCTTGAAAACATCCAGTGAATTGGCCTGCACTGCCCTCTGTTGCAGAGAATTCCACAGATTCACATCTCTCTGCGTGAAGAAAGTTTGTCCTCACCTCAGTCTTAACTGGCCTACCCTTTATTCTTATACTGTGACCCCTGGTTCTGAACTCCCCCAATATCGGGAACATTTTTCCTGCAGTTACTGTAAGTGAAAATCTAGCAGGCAAGCAGGATGCTTTCTCCAACCACCGCCATTTGAAGTCCACTATCTTCCACCGTTTCTACCCAGTGCTCGGTACTTACTTCCAGCAACCACTGGTTGTCCTCCAGGATGCACCGAGCCGCAGCCTGATCCATGCCGGTCACCTGGGCGAATTTGGCACAGAGACTCTCACGGCAGCGGCGTAACGCTTCCGACGCCTCCAACGGCCCGGGACTCTTGCACTGAGGCTACTCCATGGCCAGAGCTGCAGTGAGCGACTCTCCAGCCCGGCAAACACTCGCCAGCTCTGCTCCCCGTCCGCATCTGTTCCCGCCACTGCTTCTGCTTCCAACACCCGTGGCCCATGCAATTGATATGAGTTTTGACATTTTCGTTGATCACAGAATTTCTCAAGACCGAGCGTGAGAAATTTGTGACCAGCGTGAGAATTTTGCGAAATGCGTGATTCTCACGTTCAATGTATGGGAGTTGGCAGTCCTGCCTCTCTATCCTCCTCACTCTCCCCCGTCTCTCTCTCCCCTTCCCTCTCTCCCCTTCCCTCTCTCTTCTCTCTTCCTCTCCTCTCTCTCCCCTCTCTCTCCCCCCCTCTCTCTCTCTCTCCCTCTCCTCTCTCTCCCCCCTCTCCTTTCCCCCTCTCCTTTCCATCTCTCCTTTCCACCTCACTCTCCTCTCTCTCTCCCCCTCTCTCCCCTCTCTCTCCCCTCTCTCTCCCTCTCTTTCCCCCAGCTCTCTCTCCCCTCTCTTTCCCCTAACTCTCTCTTCCTCTCCCCCTCTCTTTCTTCTCTCTCTCTTCCCCCTCTCTTCCCCTCTCCACTCTCCCCACTCTCTCTTTCTCCCTCCCTCTCTACCCCCTCTCTCTCGCCCCTCTCTCTCCCCCTCTCTCTCCCCCTCTCTCTCCCCCTCTCTCTCCCCCTCTCTCTCCCCCTCTCTCTCCCCCTCTCTCTCACCCCTCTCTCTCCCCCTCCCCTTCTCTCACCCCTCTCTCTCTCCCCTCTCTCTCCTCTCTCTCCTCTCTCTCCGTCCTCTCTCTCCCCATTCTCTCCCCTCTGTCTCCCCCCTCTCTCTCCTCTCACCCCCCCTCTCTCTCCCCCTCCCTTTAAGAGTATCTGTCCCTTCGGCACAGAGACTCTCACGGCAGCGGCGCAATGCTTCCGACGGCCCGGGACTCTTGCACTGAGGCTGCTCCATGGCCGGAGCTGCAGCGAGCGACTCGCCAGCCCCGCAAACACTCGGCAGCCCGGCAAACACTCGCCAGCGCCGGCAACCCGCATCTGTCCCGCCGCTCCATCAGCCCCGGCTCTCCAACACCCGCGGCCCATGCAGTTTATATGAGTTTTTACATTTTCGTTGATCACAGAATTTCTCACGATAGAGCGTTAGAAATTTGTGATCAGCATGAGAGCATGAGAATTTGTCGAAATGCGTTATTCTCACACTCAAAGAGTGAGAGTTGGCAGCACTGTAAATAGACAATAGACAATAGGTGCAGGAGTAGGCCATTTGGCCCTTCGAGCCAGCACCGTCATTCAATGTGATCATCGCTGATCATCCCCAATCAGTACCCCGTTCCTGCCTTCTCCCCATATCCCCTGATTACGCTATCTTTAAGAGCCCTATCCAGCTCTCTCTTGAAAGCATCCAGAGAACCTGCCTCCACCGCCTGAAAATACCTGAAAGAACATACATGTCTGGGGTAATGCTTTTAGTTTTAACTTTCTATTTTATTTCTGCTCTCAGCTAAATTTTCCCGATAGCCAACCACCTTTTTAACCTCTGTGCCTGCTATCTTCTTTCAAAATCTAAAATGGCTGTTCCTCATACAATTGAATCAGAATCGTAATGAACTGTGGTTGTTTCCAGGTTCAAGCCTATTTTAGTTTGGTTTCTGGGTTCCTCTTCTCTGAAGTTAAAATTGGCCATAGAGATTGTTGCATAGGACTTACCAGCAAAGAGTTATATGGTATTGGAGGACAGGTGGCAGGTACAATTTTGTTATGCAGTCCTGAAACACTGTAGAGATTTTATAAGCATGTATGTTTGAACATGTCCTCCAACCCTAAAATGCATCAATTTTGATTAATGAATTAATAATGATTAAAAGTAACATTTGAAACCATATTTTGAAAAATAGTTACCATAATGATAAAGTTGCAGTGAACATTATAGCTAGGTAAAAGTAAAACAAATGGTTAGATGTTTAATTCTTGATCCATGGGAAATTTTCCTTATTCTTAGTTGAAAAATCTTTTTCACTCTCTTAAATAATTGTGTTAAATAATAAATAACTGTTCTCTGATGTTTAAAGTAGATACAGCACCAGAGTTTTCTTTGATTACCATTTAACTTAATTGTAAATATTTTTCATGTAAATACTAGCAGCAGTATAAAACCTATTATACCATAGTTTCTGAATATATGGCAATCTGGCTTCATATTTTGATTACTTCACTGAGAAACATCAAGTTGTATTATTGCTAGAACTATATAATTTGAGGTACACCCATTTGGAAAAGCTTTATACCAAAACTAAATAAATTATTTGATTCAATCTTTGAGTATGTGTTGTAGCTTCGTTGCTTGCACGCTTTGATCAGTTTTGGAGTCATTTAGAGTTGCATGAATTGATTCATTGTCTGTCAAAATAACTTATAGTCAAGATTTAAATGTTAAAAACCAAGCCTTGTTTCCTTTCATTCATAGTATGTGTTAGAAGTTTACTTCAAACATTTTATCTGAATTATGATAAATGACAAAATAAGCACATATGGAAATGTTACCTTTAAATATCAGAGGTATTTGTATGACAATGTGAATGATTCTTTGAGCATTCGTAATCCCATGTCAATAATAATTTTGTTGAATGCTTTTCTGATATTTTTTTATCTATCTTTACATTTTGCTGCGTATCTCCATTTTCATCATAGCCAGGCTGTTTTCATAATTATTGACCATTACTTGTTACAAATCTCTACCAGTTCATTCTCCATTGATTCATACGACATATAAGTATCATGTAGGTGAATTCACTTTCCATATTACACTAAATTTAAATTTCAATTAAAAAAATCAAATGTTACTAAATAACATACAAATAATTCATTCATATTTTGTCAATAGACTTTATAGACAATAGGTGCAGGTGTGGGCCATTCGGCCCTTCGAGGCAGTACCGCCATTTAATGTGATCATGGCTGATCATCCCCAATCAGCATCCCGTTCCTGCCTTCTCCCCATATCCCCTGACTCTGCTATGTTTAAGAGCCCTATCTAGCTTTAGAACTGGTATAAATAAACACGTTTTGCAATAAAGACCAACACTTGAAGTCCATAATTGCCTTTTTTTATGTAGTAAATTAAGATCGTAAGATCATTCAGTGACCAAGTTTACTGAGTTGATACAAGCATTAATATTTGATGTAGTTATAAAATTGTGAAATAACTCGGGAAAATGTTTCATTAAAATAATTAAAAATCCATAATACAGTTTATGTTTACTTTTCAGTGTCTCTTGGAGAGGATAATTTACATGACATTAATTAAAGCCATTCAGGAAATATTGGTTCCAGCCTTGGATTTGGAGGGAGATCCGATTTTGTAGTTTGAAGTTAAAATGCATGTTTTATGGTCTGGCTCATAGTTGAGTAATTATGTACATCCAATGAGAAGTTTTTTTCAAAAGCAATGTGGGCCAGAGCAACATTACAGGGATGTGAATGCTAAACTCATCCTTATTCCTGTCGTTTAATGCTGCTTTGTATCTTGAGATATTTTCATTTTTTGTGTGCTTTATTGTAGATTATGACTTTACTTTTGTCTTGGTTTCAGAAACAACCTTTGTCTTTCCTGCAGTCTAACCCTTTGCCTGAATCAAGCAACAACAGCGGCAGTACTAACCCATTTGCTGACTCTTTTCAGACCCGCGTTAGACAGGTTGGATGATGCTTGCGTGTTCTTTTTGTTTTCAATCTAAAAACTTTTTTGATTGGTGTGTTTGCTTTTATGTAATGACTCTTTAAAATTTTATTTATTAGCTTTTTTTTTTTTTTAACTAAAAGCTAGCTTTTGTGTTTGGCTATGTATAACTGATATAACATCTTTTACTGGTTTTCTATCTCAATTCTGAACTTTGTATATTCTTTTAAAAATAACATTGGAAAAACTTCAAGCTTGTGAAGTCCAGCCCACTTCAATTTCGGAGGTTTTGTTTGGGGGCATTTCTAAACTGATGTGTTGGAAGTGTCGCATCTTCGCTAACAGTAATGATCCTGTGTAAAACGAGTTTGGACTGACTTAACTGGGCTCCTGGGGGAAATAAGTCCACAACTGAAAACATGTAACTGAAATATTGTTCAAACGGGATGGGTGGTGAGGGGGGGAGAGAGAAATGAGGGGAGAAAGAGGAAGAGGAAGTTGTGGAGTGAGACAGATGGGAGAGACAGATAGAAGTGGGGGTTTGGCAGGAGAGAGATATAGATTATATGGAACTAAGTTGATCATTATTGTTGTAATCTTACTCTTAAAAAAAAAAAAAAAACATAATTTTAATATTTTCATACGAGGAATTGTTTTTCTTTATCTCCCATTATTTTGTTCATTTTAAACATCTGATTAGATCACCAACTTCCCATAATTTTGGGAACCCAAAGAATGTTTATTGAGGTTGATCTCATTATCTAAATGGTGATAACAATTTGATAAATCATGCTGAACTGCCCATCTACTTCCCATAGTTATGGGAATCCGAAGTAAGAATTCTATCCTTGTCCCGCCCCCTCCCCTGACATCAGTCTGAAGAAGGGTCTCGACCCGAAACGTCAGCCATTCCTTCTCTCCAGTGATGCTGCCTCACCCGCTGAGTTACTCCAGCATTTTGTGTCTGAGGTTGATCTCATTACCTAAACAGTGATACAATTTGGTAAATCACGTTGATCTCTGTCAAGGCTAGTATTTTCTCTTCTGAAATTTGGTGCCCAAAAATTGGATTAGGCCTGAAGTTATAGAACTGAACACAATTCGTATCGATTCTAAACTTCTTTAATATAGAGTAAGCATTCCATTGTCAAAATTTATTACTATTTGTTCCCATTTGTCAACTTTTAGTAATTTTTGTTCAGGGGCAGCTAATTCCTTCTTCATTGCTCGTAAACCTTTTCTATTAAAAAAATATTCTAATTCCTTGTCCCTTCATCAATTGGTGTTTCCGAAATTGAAATCTATTCGCAATAGTAATTTACTCTCTTTTAGCCTATCATTATCATTCACATGTTTCCATTCACACTTAATATTCTTTGAATTTAATGTCATCTGCAAATGTGGATACACAACTCAATTCGTACATTCAGGATATCAATGTAAATAATGAAAAGTCAAAGCTCACTCTTTAATATTTGATCCACATGCCCATTACTCATAGTTCATAGTTGAGAAGATTGAGGTCATAGTACCTGACTTTCATTGCAAATTCTGTTCCCTACTGATCCCATTGGTGATAGGACTTAAAATTGAAAACATTTTTTTTCTAAGAATAGCCTATAAAAATACAAGCCTTTTTACAGGCATGCTAACTTATTGCCTGACCTGCAGTTTCACAGTGCTATTTTTGTTGGGCTCATTATAGATATTCATTTTCTAACATTATCTATGCATTTTAATAGACCTGTAGGTTTTCAAATTATGAGAATGCCATCTGTCAATTGTCCTATTTTATGATCAGGTTAGCGAATCACCTTGGTGTGGTATAATTCCTATTGATAGATCAATGAACTGCAGGATAAATTTAATATATTTAAAAAATTCAATGATAAACCACCAGTAACCATTTGATGAGTTTTGCCTTTTATCAAACACCTGTTTGTTTTGTTGTCTTAGGTTTCTGCATATCAAGCTAGGACTTTTCCACGTCCTTTCCCAACTAACTCATTTGCAAACAATCCATTTAAGGTTTGTCTTACATTGCTGGGTTTTTAGATAGCTATTCTGTGCTTTCATTTACATGTGAATGTGATTGTTCAAAGTAATGTGGAGAATTGAAATAAACTGGGTATGAGTTGTGGTGCTTTGTGTGGGAAAATGTCAGTATTTACACGATTAAGACATTACAAATATTCAGATTCCTACTTCAATTTTGGAAGCTTGGTTACGGTTCCATGGATAGGAAAGGTTTAGAAGGATATGGGCCAAATGTAGACAGGTGGGACTAGTGTAGATGGGGCATCTTGTTTGGCGTGGGTACTTTGGCCTGTAGAACTTGTTTCCATGCTGTATGACTCAATGACCCAAGAATTATTTTCTGTTGTATTATGATAGCAATGAGTGAAACATTATACAGGTGCACAACCTTTTATCCGGAGTTCCGGAAACCGAAAAGCTCCGAAAACCGGACATTGTTTCCAGGATGTCGTCTGCACACCAAAGCTCGCGTTTGGCGCCAAACTTGACCCGAAACGACCCACGGTCAACCCAGGTCTGTACTACTGTAGCGGCTGCCTCCTCCCCGGAGACCGGGGAGACACTTAAACATCTGTAAATCATTGCTTAAATGTTAGTCAGTTAATTTGGAGGGCTTTTATGTGAAGGGGGGGGTGAAGGGGGAAACTTTAATTCTTAGTCCCCTACCTGGTCGGTGAGGCGGGGAGCGGGCAATGGCTTACCGGGTCGCCGTGCAGTAAGCTCCGGAGCGCTGTGGCTGCCGACTCCCAACATCGCGGAGCTGGGGCTGCGGGCGTCAGGCCACGGGCGGCGCCGGTTGTAGCTCCGACCCCAGCAACTCTACCCCTGGCTGCGCGGCGCTCCAAATCCAGCGCCGCCCGCTTCCGGACGCCCGCAGCCCCAGCTCCGCGATGTTGGGAGTCGGCGGCCACAGCGCTCCGGAGCTTACTGCCCGGCGACCCGGTAAGGCATTGCCCGCTCCCCGCCTCTCCGACCAGGTAGGGGACTAAGAATTAAAGTTTCCCCCTTCACCCCACCCCCACCACATAAAATCCCTCCAAACTAACTGACTAACATTTAAGCAATGGTTTACAATGATTCCCCGGTCTCCGGGGAGGAGGCAGCCGCTCCAGACTTTTCAAGCCGCCCGCGCTACCTACCTAATCTACGCTAAAAATCTTCCATTCCGAAATCCGAAAAATTCCGAAATCCGAGAAGTGTCTGGTCCCAAGGCTTTCGGATAAAAGGTTGTGCACCTGTAGCTAGTGTCTCACCCACTGGGTTGACAATATAGTAGAGTGGCTAGCTGAGCCACACCTTGCAAGAAGTGTCATGTATTTGCCACCTGGCTAGTTCTGATCTTTGCTGGAAAGCAAGCAAGTTGCAATTTTATAAATCTTTAAGAATGAAAACATTGAGTAGATCACTCTTCTTCATTTACTACTCTGAGATTCAGTAGACGTGTGTGAAAAGCAATCACCATACTTATTAGTTAGTGATTGGATTCAGCTTAGCAGTGGTGTCTCCCACAGGCCAATGACCTATGAACATTCACTGTTTTGGCACCAAAAATAATAACCACTGACGTCATGTCCCAATAAGTGTTAACACTGAAGAGAGGAAATTGGAGGAGCATGCTGATAAATATCTTTAAGGCTTTCTCCTGATAGTCCGTTTAAAAAAAATTCTTAAGTATATGGTACGTGTACCACATGAGTTTTTAAATATCTAATCTCAATTTTGGATCTTGTTCTCCTTAAAACAAACCACCAGTAGTTTTGGTCCAACTATTAGATGATTACAGTAAGAAAAAAATTGTTGGATTTTCCAATAAGAATTATCAGATGACTGTGCCTGAGTGAATTTCAAATCAAGCTGCAATCATTCATCTATGATATGTCACACTGAGAAAGAATTACAGAAATGACATTAAGGAGGCATAGTTAAAAATAGTTTTCTTTCCTTTTCGCAATAATTACTTTCTCCAGGTACGTTATTGCAAATTTTGTGGAAATGTCCCTGATACCAAGTAAAAATCTTTTAACAACCCCACCCATCCAATGTTTACTGCTCCCTACCCAAGATAATTTATAATCATCTTCTAATATGTTTAAATAAGAAAGAGAAATGTGTAACTCATGTTGTAAAAAAAACATTCAAATTTAATTGTACATAGTTTCATTGCCACAAAGATTTCAATTTGGCCACCTAGAGAACAATTTGATTACTGGCAGCCAGGCATGAGATTCCTGCCAGAATTGGTTTTAAAGTTAGACTCCTAAAGAGGAATAGCACCAGAAAGGACTTTTTGGCCTGGTATGTTCATACCGAGTTTTTTTGCACATCTACACTAATCTTATTTGTCTGCATCAGGACTGTATCCTTCTATAACTTGCCGATTTAAGTGAATATCTAACTGCCCTAAAGTGTAGAAATTGTATCTGATTCCACCATGCCCTCTGCGAGCCACCCTGCAGATCCACTTCGAAACTCCTTCCTCTAGCCCCCTTGACCAAAGAAAAATATTTTGACTATCCCTCCCGTCTACGCCTCTTATAATTTAATATACTTTAATCAGGTCCCCCTTCAACTTTTCTTTTGCAAGGAAAACAAGCTCATTCATTCCTGCCCATTACTAAAGCCTCCAATCCAGGCACCCTCCTGATGGATATCCTAAACTAACTCTCCATCACAATCTCATCCTCTTTGTAGGGTACGTCGAACAATCCTTGTTCAAGGCGTACCGTGGTCCTATCCCCGAACTCTACCTCCGCTACATTGACGACTGCATTGATGCTACCTCCTGCACCCATGCAGAACTCACTGACTTCATCCATTTCACCACTAACTTCCATCCGGCACTCAAATTCACCTGGACCATTTCCATCTACTACAAACCCACTGACTACCATGGCTATCTGGACAACACATCTTGCCACCCTGCTTCCTGTAAGGACTCTATCCCCTACTCCCAATTCATCCGTCTACGCTGCATCTGCACCCAGGATGAGGTGTTCCAAACCAGGGCATCAGAGATGTCCTCATTCTTTAGGGAACGGGGGTTTCCCTCTTCTACTATAGATGAGGCTCTCACCAGGGTCTCCTCAATATCCCGTAATTCGGCTCTCACTCCCCATCCCCCTACTCGTAACAAGGACAGAGTCCCCCTTGTCCTCACCTTCCACCCTACCAGCCGTCGCATACAACATTTAATCCTCTGGCATTTTCGCCATCTCCAACAGGATTCCACCTGGCCACATCTTCCCATTTCCTCCCCTTTGTGCTTTCAACAGAGACCGTTCCCTCCATAACTCCCTGGTCAATGTGTCCCTTCCCACACAAACCACCCCTCCCCTGGTACTTTCCCTTGCAACCGCAGGAAATGCTACACTTGTCGCTTTACCTCCCCCCTCTACTCCATCCAAGGACCCAAACAATCTTTCCAGGTGAGGCAGACGTTCACCTGCACCTCCTCCAACCTCATCTATTGCATACGTTGTTCCAGGTGTCACCTGCTCTACATTGGTGAGACCAAGCGCAGGCTTGGCGATCGCTTCACCCAACCCCTCCGCTCAGTTCTCAATAACCAACCTGGTCTCCCGGTGACTCAGCACCAACTCCCCCTCCAATTCCGAATCCGACCTTTCTGTCCTGGGCCTCCTCCATGCCCACAGTGAGTCCTGCCGCAAATTGGAGGAACAGCACCTCGTATATCGCTTGGGTAGTTTACACCCCAGCGTTATGAACATTGACCTCCAATTTCAGGTAGTCCTTGCTCTCTCCTTCCTTCCCCTCCCCTTCCCAGCTCTCCCACAGCCGACTGTCTCCGCCTCTTCCTTCTTTTTCCAGTCCCCCCGACATCAGTCTGAAGAAGGGTCTCGAAATAACCCAAAACGTCACCTATTCCTTCGCTCCATAGATACTGCCTCACCCGCTGAGTTTCTCCAGTTTTTTTGTCTACCTTCCTTTAGTGTGGTGACCAGAGCTGTACACAACATCCAAGTGTGGCCTAACCAGTATTTGTAATGTTGCAAAATAATGTCCCAACTCTGATATTCTATGCCCCAACATGAGTAAAGGCAAACGTGTCATCTGCCCTTTCACCTTCTTACGTACCAATGTTGTCACTTTCAAGGGATCTTGTTTTGATCCTGTGCTTTTCTTGGGTGAATAATCAGCAATGCATGCGCACTATGGGAAGTGGATATATGATTGAAATACAGAAAAGCATTTGAGGATGTGGTAAGGCAGATGAATATTAAGTCCTGGTGATCGCGATTGGTCAAAGCTACAATGTTGCACAGAGTAGAATATGAGGTTGATGGAATATGAAAATCAGCTGTGATTTTAAACAGGGAGTCACTGAATACCATGCAACACTGCATTCCTGAACCAGGAGCCTGACACCTCATGGTGATATTGACAGCTGGGCCTTCTTACTGATTCATTAATGCATGCTTTAAATGCTTCTGTGGAAAATCACTCTGGCTTGTGAATCTTTAAAATTCTGTACACCAAGGGGCTGTGGCTATTTTGTCACTGCGTATTTCCAAGGCTAAGATCAATTCATTTTTACAATCTGGGAAAATAAATGGATATAGGAGACACAGGGACCTGCAGATACTGGAATCTTAAGGAAAACACGCGTTGGAGTAACTCATTGGGTCAGGCAGAAGCTGTGGAAGTCATGGGCGAAGCAGGTTTAGCGGGTCACGTGGTTTACTGTAGCTCTTGTTTCGTTATGTTCCTATATGGAACGTCATACAACAGAGTCTGGATGATACAGTTGTGATGACAGTCATTTTTTCCAGAAGTGCATTTCAGGTATAAACAAATTTGAAGTAACATATATATTGTACTCCCATCATCTCCAATCCATTAGTGAAAATATTCATAGTCCATGTCTCTGTTGTGTTTTTTTAAATAGTTTTACATTGTTTGTTATAACGTAATGTAGATATTGAATAATCAGTTGGTTATGATTAGAAACTAAAAGCTACAATGCCGCAAGATATAAATGTACTTATCTGAAAGTAGACCTAAGATGAAAAAAGCTTGATATTATTAGATGTTTGCTTTGTGCTTCATTGTGTTGTGTATGTTTAACATGCAGGTATCCAATCAATCAGATATAGAGACTGAAATAACATCAGCACTCACTGGTTCACATTGGTCACCGCCTGTATTAGTTGAAAACGAGGAGGAGACCAGCAGTATTGTGCCATTACCAGGGAATAATGGCGTAAAGTCAGAAGATGAATTAGAGGAAGATGATGAATTTGGATACAGCTGGAGTATGTAACATCTGATAAAACATTGCTTATCAATTAAAATATATCCATTATGTTGATCTTTATACACCATATCAATACTAATTTAAAAATAGAGGGTGGTGTCCTTAATGCAGGTCCTTGCAGGGCAATTATTCCTTTCACTCAATATCATGGGAGGGCAGATTCTGAAAATAAACAAACTTTTGATATCAGTCATGGACTGTCAATCAGAAACTTCAGTGAATTAGTAAGGATCAGTCATCATTCTGAGGATGAGAATGGAAACTGCAGCATGTTTCTGGATGCCACTATGCAGGCAGCC
Organism: Amblyraja radiata; assembly: GCF_010909765.2. Lineage (NCBI taxonomy): Eukaryota > Metazoa > Chordata > Chondrichthyes > Rajiformes > Rajidae > Amblyraja > Amblyraja radiata. Next base: position 71,147,585 of record NC_045958.1, on the reverse strand, counting down.
GATGCATTAATCACCCAATCTCCTCAGAGGAAGAGTTTTCTCCCTAATTCAACATGGCTCCTTGGTAACATCTTATTTTCATTCTAGCTGAGAATGCAAAAATGTAAATCTTCAAATTTGTTAAATCTGTTAAATAGTGTTGAGGGAGTACTTTGCATTGCAAATGTTTTATCTGGCTACGATTGGAAATATTGTAACTTAAAATTTGCTATGTCATAAGGAATAGGAGTAGAATTAGGCCATACGGCTCATCAAGTGCACTCCGCCATTCAATCATGGCTGATCTATCTCTCCCTTCTAACCTCATTCTCCTGCCTTCACCCCATAACCTTTGACACATACAAATCAAGAATCTACAGTGGCTTGCAAAAGTTTTCATACCCCTTGAACTTTTCCACATTTTGTCACGTTACAACCACAAACGTAAATGTATTTTATTGGGATTTTATGTGATAGACCAACACAAAGTGGTGCATAATTGTGAAGTGGTAGGAAAATGATACATGGTTTTCAAATTTTTTTACAAATATAAAACTGAAAAGTGTGGCGTGCAAAAGGATTCAGCCCCCCTGAGTCAATACTTTGTAGAACCACCTTTCGCTGCAATTACAGCTGCAAGTCTTTTGGGGTATGTCTCTACCAGCTTTGTACATCTAGAGACTTAAATTTTTGCCCATTCTTCTTTGCAAAATTGCTCAAGCTCAGTCAGATTGGATGGAGAGCGTCTGTGAACAGCAATTCTCAAGTCTTGTCAGAGATACTCAATTGGATTTAGGTCTGGACTTTGACTGGGCCATTCTAACACATGAATATGCTTTGATCTAAACCATTCCATTGTAGCTCTGGCTGTATGTTTAGGGTCGTTGTCCTGCTGGAAGGTGAACCTCCGCCCCAGTCTCAAGTCAAGTCCAAGTTCAAGTGAGTTTATTGTCATGTGTCCCTGTATAGGACAATGAAATTCTTGCTTTGCTTAAGCACACAGAAAATAGTAGGCATTTACTACAAAACAGATAAATGTGTCCATATACCATGATATAAATATATACACACATGAATAAATAAACTGGTAGAGTGCAAATAACAGAGAGTGGTTCTTAATAATCAGAGTTTTGTCCGAGCCAGGTTTAATAGCCTGATGGCTGAGCGGAAGTAGCTATTCCTGAACCTGGTTGTTGCAGTCTTCAGGCTCCTGTACCTTCTACCTGAAGGTAGCAGGGAGATGAGTGTGTGGCCAGGATGGTGTGGGTCTTTGATGATACTGCCAGCCTTTTTGAGGCAGCGACTGCGATAAATCCCCTCGATGGAAGGAAGGTCAGAGCCGATGATGGACTGGGCAGTGTTTACTACTTTTTGTAGTCTTTTCCTCTCCAGGGCGCTCAAATTGCCGAACCAAGCCACGATGCAACCGGTCAGCATGCTCTCGACTGTGCACCTGTAGAAGTTAGAGAGAGTCTTCCTTGACAATCCGACTCTCCGTAATCTTCTCAGGAAGTAGAGGCGCTGATGAGCTTTTTTGATAATTGCGTTAGTGTTCTCAGGACCAGGAAAGATCTTCAGAGATGTGCACGCCCAGGAATTTGAAGTTCTTGACCCTTTCAACCATCGACCCGTTGATATAAATGGGGCTGTGGGTCCCCCTCCTACTCCTTCCAAAGTCCACAATCAGTTCCTTGGTTTTGCTGGTGTTGAGGGCCAGGTTATTGCGCTGGCACCATATGGACAGTTGCTCGATCTCTCTTCTGTACTCTGACTCATCCCCATCAGTGATACGCCCCACAATAGTGGTGTCGTCAGCGAACTTGATGATGGAGTTCGCACTGTGGTTCGCTACGCAGTCATGGGTATAGAGTGAGTACAGCAGGGGGCTGAGCACGCAGCCTTGAGGTGCTCCCGTGCTGATTGTTATCGAGGCTGACACATTTCCACCAATACGAACAGACTGTGGTCTGTGGACGAGGAAGTCGAGGATCCAGTTGCAGAGGGATGCGCAGAGACCCAGTTCTGCGAGTTTGGTAACCAGTTTGGAGGGGATGATTGTGTTAAATGCCGAGCTGTAATCAATGAATAACAGCCTGACATATGAGTTGTTGTTGTCCAAGTGGTCCAGTGCGGAGTGGAGGGCCAGCGAGATCGCATCCACCGTTGATCTGTTGTGGCGGTACGCGAACTGCAGTGGGTCCAGGTTTTTGTTGAGGTAGGAGTTGATTTGCTCCATGATCAACCTCTCAAAGCACTTCATCACCACCGGCGTTAGTGCCACTGGTCGATAGTCATTGAGGCACGTCACCTTACTCTTCTTGGGCACCGGTATAATTTATGCCCTTTTAAAGCAGGTGGGGACCTCAGACCTCAGAAGTGAGAGATTGAAAATGTCCGTAAAAACTCCCGCCAGTTGGTCCGCACAGGTTTTTAGAACATGACCGGGTATACCATCAGGTCCAGGTGCTTTTCGGGGGTTCACCCCTCTGAAGGATTTCCTGACATCGGCCTCTGTGACTGAGACTGAAATACCATCACAGCGAATGGGGGATCGGGAAGGCACATCAGTATTCTCCCTGTCAAAGCGTGCGTAAAACGCATTGAGCTCGTCAGGGAGTGATGTTACACCGGCATTCGAGCTGCCTCCTGGTTTTGCCTTGTAGGAGGTGATTGCATTCAGACCCTGCCACAGCTGCCGAACATCTGTCTCGTCCTCCAGTTTGGAGCAGAAGTCCCTTTTGGCCTTTTTGATGGCCTTACCAAGGTCGTATCTGGTCTTCATGTAGGCCACTGTATCATTGGAGGTGAATGCCCTGTGTCGACTTCAGGAGAGTGCGGATCTCAAAGTTCATCCAAGGTTTCTGATTGGGAAGGTTTTTGTAGGGATGCAGTCCTCCACACATTTCTTTATGAAGTCTGTAGCGACTGTGGCATATTCGTTCAAGTCCGTTGCCGAGTCCTTGAACATTGCCCAGTCTACAGACTCCAAAGAGTCTTGGAGTTGTTCTTCTGCCCCCCCCCCCCCCGACCAGCTTTGTGCTGTCCTCACTTCTGGGGGTGCGCTCTTTAATTGCTGCCTGTAGGCAGGAAGAAGCAGCACCGCGGTATGGTCGGACTTACCGAAGTGAGGGCGAGGGATAGAACGATAGGCATTCTTGATGGTGGTGTAGCAGTGGTCGAGGGTGTTAGGTCCTCTGGTGCAGCAGGAGACATGTTGGTGGAAGTTGGGGAGTGATTTCTTGAGGTTCGCCTTATTGAAGTCCCCAGCAATGATGGTAAATGCCTCGGGGTAAGACGTCTGGTGTTTGTTGACCACGGCCTGCAGCTCCTCCAGTGCCAGACGGACGTCTGCCTGGGGTGGGATGTAGACCGCGGTCAGGATAACGGAGGTGAATTCTCTTGGGAGGTAGAAGGGATGGCACTTCACCGCCAGATGTTCGAGGTGTGGAGAGCAGGAGTTGGACAGGACTGTCACGTCTGAACACCACGCAGAGTTGACCATGAGGCAGACGCCCCCTCCTCTCCCTTTCCCAGATGCCAGGGTCCATGCGGTGGATGGAGAACCCTTCAGGCTGGACCGCTGAGTCTGGGGAGCTGGGGGTGAGCCATGTCTCTGTGAGACAGAACACAGAGCATTTCCTCAGCTCCCTTTGATAAAGCAGTCTTGCCCTTAAGTCCTCCACTTTGTTTTCAAGGGACTGTACATTAGCCAGTAGGATAGTTGGGAGAGGGGGCCGAAGTCCCCTGCGCTTCATTCTGACCTGAAGTCCTGCCCGACGGCCACGTTTCCGGACACAATGGAGGCTTCCCCTTTGTTCCCAGGTACTGTGTTTACTCTACCTGCTGTTTCTGCGGACCTGCGCTGGAACGGGGATTCCCTCACAGGCGGCAGCTCCAGTTCCGTAACGAACAGGGGTTCCCTCAAAGTCGGCAGCTCCAGCTCCGTCGTTCCTGGAAGATCCAGCCCGTCGGCTCTGGGGGTCATCCCGGGGTTTCAAGGTACAGTACCTGGGATCCACAGTCGGGTCGGGAGTTCCACAGCCAACGTGGGAAAATTTGCGAGAGCCTTGAGGTGCTCCAGCAGCTTGTCCGAAACGGCACCGATTTCTGCCGTTTTTCTGATCCAGGTAAGTTGTTGGAAGTTGTAGTTGAGCCTTTTCTTTTCCGTAGCTCCGCAAAAGTCGCCGCAGGCAGGCGCCATCTTGCAGACTCTAACAGGTTTTCTTCCAAGATTGCCTGGTATTTGGCTCCATCCATCTTCCCATCAACTCTGACCAGCTTCCCTGTCCCTGCTGAAGAAAAGCATCCCCACAGCATGATGCTGCCACCACCAGGTTTCACAGTGGGGATGGTGTGTTCAGGGTGATGTGCAGTGTTAGTTTCCCGCCACACATAGCGTTCTGCATTTAGGCCAAAAACTTCAATTTTTGTCTCATCTGACCAGAGCACCTTCCTCCACATGTTTGCTGTGTCCCCCACATGGCTTGGGGCAAACTGCAAACGGGACTTCTTATGGCTTTTTTTCAACAATGGCTTTCTTCTTGCCACTCTTCCATAAAGGCCCGATTTGTGGAGTGCACGACTAATAGTTGTCCTGTGGACAGATTCTCCCACCTGAGCTGTGGATCTCTGCAGCTCCTCCAAAGTTACCTTGGCTGCTTCTCTGATCAATGCTCTCCTTGCCCGGCCTGTCAGTTTAGGTGGAAGGCCATGTCTTGGTAGGTTTGCAGTTGTGCCATACTCTTTCCATTTTCGGATGATGGATTGAACAGTGCTCCGTGAGATGTTCAAAGCTTGGGATATTTTTTTATAACCTAACCCTGCTTTAAACTTCTCCACAACTTTATTCCTGACCTGTCTGGTGTGTTCCTTGGGCTTCATGATGCTGTTTGTTCAGTAATGTTCTCTAACAAACCTCTGAGGCCTTCACAGAACAGCTGTATTTATACTGAGATTAGATTACACACAAGTGGACTCTTTTTACAAATTAGGTGACTTCTGAAGGCAATTGGTTGCACTGGATTTTATTTAGGGGTATCAGAGTAAAGGGGGCTGAATACTTTTGCATGCCACACTTTTCAGTTTTTTAATTTGTAAAAATATTTGAAAACCATGTATCATTTTCCTTGCACTTCACAATTATGCGCCACTTTGTGTTGGTTTATCACATAAAATCCCAATAAAATACATTTACGTTTGTGGTTGTGGTTGTAACGTGACAAAATGTGGAAAAGTTCAAGGGGTATGAATACTTTTGCAAGCCACTGTATCTATCTCTGCCTTAAAAATATCCACTGACGGCCTCCACAGCCATCTGTCGCAAAGAATTCCACAGATTCACCACCCTCTGACTAAATAAATTTCTCCTCATCTTCTTCCTCAAAGAATGTCCTTTAATTCTGAGGCTTTTACCTCTAGTCCTAGACTCTCCCACTATTGGAAACATCCTCTCCACATCCATTCTATCTAATATTTTTACTATTATTTGATTTGTCTCTTTGCTCTGAATTACCATTATTTGGTTCTACTCTGTGCTAATCACTAAATAGAACAGAAGTGTTGTTCAGAGCCATGGTCTTTGAATTAATAACAGTAGATGTTGCTGTAAATATGAAGCATCCTATTTTTACATTGGGTAGAATTGGGCCACTCTGCAAAGCACCAGTAGGTGGAGGTGATGAGCAGAATGGTTTTCACATTATTATTAAAAACATATTACCATCCAAATGACAACATTCTCACCTACCCTACTCACGATAGCCAGTTGATTATCTGCAAACTTAGTCGCAATGTGTTCAGCTACTAAATCCATAAAGAAACTCAAAAATTACCACTGATCGATGTTTGATCATATACCTTAATATGGCTCGTGTCGATTTTTGTTTATTCCGTCAGAATTCTGGGAAGATCAAAGAAATATGCTTCCAGCTTGCACGAGCAACCACATGTGCCTGCCCTTTCAGATTTTCACAGGCACCATGGTTCAAGCTAAAAAGCATGTTAACTTATCATGGTGTAGATTTGTGAGGTGTTGAAACTCATATTTTTAATGCAGTGGGTTGTGTGGAAATATAATTGGTGTAAGAACAAAGCGAAGAGCAGTAAATGTTGGTAAATATCTTTCTTAAATTTTATTCCACGCAATCAGGGAAGATCAAACAACGCTATGGAAGCTTGATGGGTGAGCTGCATATGATTGAACTGGAAAAGGGGAAGAGTGGACTGAGCCTCAGCCTCGCTGGGAACAAAGACCGATCCAGAATGAGTGTTTTTGTAGTTGGCATTGATGCAAATGGAGCTGCTGGCAAAGATGGCAGGTTACAGATTGCAGATGAATTACTGGAGGTAAGTATCTTTTTGCATATATTTCACATAACACTAATGTAACAAACAGGTGGACCAGCCATTCATATTAATTTAAATATCAATGTTCAAATAGTTCTTAGGTGATTTGTTTTTATTTGATGGTATTTCAAAGAAACCAAACTAAGGGAGGGGAGAGATAGGGGGGGAGTGGGGTGGAAGGGGGAGGGGAGGGGGGGAGGGGAGGAAGAGAGGGGTGGGGGGAGTGGGAGGGCTGGAGCGGGGGAAGGGTGGACGGGGGGGGAGTGGGGGAGAATAGGCGGAGAGTGGGGGAAGGACGGGGGAGGGAGGTGGATGTGGTGGGGAGAGGGGTGAGGTGGCAGGATGGCAGAGGGGGAGAGGGGGGAAGGGGGAGAGAGGAGAGGGGTGAGGTGCGGGGAGCTGCGCTGCGGACGGCCGGCGAGTGCGACTATTGACACAATCAGGGACTGCCTATGTTGACAGTTTGCAGGCAGGCGATCATCGAGTTGATGTATCGCCAACTTTAACAAAGGAGCGCTCGACCTCCTGCGGCGACCAGTGTTCGCGGAGAGCCTCCGGGGTCCCCGTGAACACTGCGTGTTCCCTCTCCGGGGACACGCAGGCGTGGGCCCGGTGGAGGGGCGGGTGGTCGACCCTGATGTGGCTTTGGCTGCCCGTTGCCTGAACCCACGGGTGGCCATCTTGGCCGGGCTCGGGAGCAGATGGACAGAGAGATCACCCCCCCCATCCCTCCCCCCTCTGTACCGGGTGCCCAGGTGTCGGGAGTGTGGGGCTGGAATGTGGCCGGGGCTTGGGGAGCGACCCCTTCGGATGGTTGAGCAGGGGCTGCGGCCTCCACACTGCATGTGCAGGTAGGGCGCGGTCTATTCCTTGCTGCGGAGGTGGCGGGCGGCTGGCGAGTCTGGGAGCCGGCTCAGGTGTCTGTTGCATGCCACAGCCGTGTGCGACACTCTCCACCCCGTCAGGTGGTGGCGCGGACCTAAATAAGAAAAAAAAATGTTTAAAATGCGAGTGGACTATGAGTCGGGAGACGACAAATCCTCCATCCCCAAATCGTAAAAAATGTAAATTTTTTCTCAAAATATCCTCAAAGGTATAACCTTAAAAATCCGCCATGGTAGAAAATTCTTAATATTTCCCCACCTTCTAGGAGAAGATACTCCTTTTCAAATTTCACTTTTATGATTTCAACTAATGTCAGCACTTAAAAAAGCAAACTCTTTTCCATGCTGTTAATTCTGGATTAAAAGACATTCTGTATTGAAAACGTTGTTAAAATAATTAAAACACTAAACTTTAGTGTCACTGCATATGAATTTTTTGACACTTAAAAAATATCAAATTTTGAATGCAAAAATAGTGATCTTATGATATGCTATTCTTACAGATTAATGGGCAGTTACTGTACGGACGTAGTCATCAAAATGCTTCTTCAATAATCAAAAGTGCACCCTCAAAAGTGAAAATTATTTTTATCAGGTATGCTTAATCTTTCAAATTTATGCTTACATTGTATATAAGGAATGTTAGGTTTTTAATTGATATAAAATGCATGCAGACACACAATTATGAATATAATTTTATGTTGTCACATTACTCATCATTTAATAGCATGTGAATTGAGATATTGCATCAAAACCTTTGTTTTAAGACGGTCGCTGCAAATAGTATATTTGTGCAACATTTGGATGCAAGTACGTGAAACTTTGGTACTAGGGTTATTCTGAGGATCAAAATACTATACACATTTGCCATGAATTGTGCCAGATATCGATCTGCTGAAGCCTAGTCCAATTGTCTAACAAAATTATACACAACAGCCAAAACATCACATTAATCAATATAGAACTTTGATATGAAATCGACTCTACTATTTTAGAATTCCAAACACCATCCTATTCCCTATATTTGCATAGCAGTAAAGGCATTAAGTATAATAATGAACCCCCCCTTCACTGACGGTATCTCTCATTGCCTGCTTACAAGTTGGTTGCTGGTTTTTTTTTTGATGTAATTCGGTAACTGATAAAAAGGTTAGCCCAAAGTACTGTGTCAGGTGCTGAAGCACTTTTTAGTTGATGGACTCGATTAAATGTCTTGTCTCAAATAAAGCATTAATGTTTGCACGGTGTGCCCTAACCGTGATTGACAACCAGAATTTCTGAGCTGAGGTTTCTGTAGTGGGACTTAAAACCACAACTTTCCACTTCACAGCTGAGCAATACGACTGAACTATAATTATGTATACAGTGCCCTCCATAATATTTGGTACAAAGACCCATCATTTATTTATTTGGCTCTACTCCACAATTTGAGATTTGTAATAGAAAAAATCATATGCGGTTAAAGTGCACCTTGTCATATATTAATAAAGGCCAATTTTATACATTTTGGTTTCACCATGTAATAATTACAGCAGTGTTTATACATAGTCCCCCCCCATTTCAGGGCACCATAATGTTTGGGGCACAGCAATGTCATGTAAATGAAAATAGTCGTTTTTGGTATTTTGTTGCATATCCTTTGCATGACTGCTTGAAGTCTGCGATTCATGGACATCACCAGTTGCTGGGTGCTCTCTCTGTGATGCTCTGCCAGGCCTGTATTGCAGCCATCTTTAGCTTATGCTTGTGTTGGGGTCTAGTCCCCTTCAGTTTTCTCTCCAGCATATAAAAGGCATGCTCAATTGGGTTCAGATCAGGTGATTGACTTGGGCACTCAAGAATTGACCATTTTTTAGCTTTGAAAAACTCCTTTGTTGCTTTAGCAGTATGTTTGGGATCATTGTCTTGGTAGAATGAACTGCCGGCCAATGAGTTTTGAGGCATTTGTTTGAACTTGAGCAGATAGGATGTGTCTATACACATCAGAATTCATTATGCTACTACCATCAGCAGTTGTATCATCAATGAAGATAAGTGAGCCAGTACCTTCAGCAGCCATACATTCCCAAGGCACACCCCCCCCCCCCCCCCCCTTCCCCCCCCCCCCCCCCTCCCCCCACCACCACCCTGTTCCACAGATGAGGTGGTATATTTTGGATCTTGGGCAGTTCCTTCTCTCCTCCATACTTTGTTCTTGCCATCACTCTGATATAAGTTAATCTTTGTCTCATCTGTCCACAAGACCTTTTTCCAGAACTGTGGTTGCTCTTTTAAGTACTTCTTGGCAAACTGTAACCCGGCCATCCTAATTTTGCAGCTAACCAGTGGTTTGCATCTTGCAGTGTAGCCTCTGTATTTCAGTTCATGAAGTCTTCTGTGGACAGTGGTCATTGACAAATCCACACCTGACTCCCGAAGAGTGTTTCTGATCTGTCGGACAAGTGTTTCGGGATTTTTCTTTATTATAGAGGGAATTCTTCTGTCATCAGATGTGGAGGTCTTCCTTGGCCTGTCAGTCCCTTTGCGATTAGTAAGCTCACCAGTGCTCTCTTTCTTCTTAATGATGTTCCAAACAGTTGATTTTGGTAAGCTTAAGGTTTTGTCTCCAAAGAGCCTGTCCCACTTAGGCGATATTTTTGGCGACTACAGGCGACTAGGCTGTCGCCACATGGTCGCGGGGAGGCACCTGTATGGTCGTGAGTTGTCTCTTCAAGTCATAGCAACTTTTTTCTTGTTGCCGATAGATTTTGAAATGTGCAAAACCTTTCGGCGACTGTGGACTTGACGTAGCTTGTCTTCTCCTGTCGTAGGTTGTCGCCAGGATGACGCAGGTTGCCGCCAGGTGACGTAAGTTGTCGCCGGGTGATGACTTTGGTGAATTCCATTGGCGACTACCTACGTCAACCGGCGACTGAATTGTCTTCAGTTGTCGCTGACAGGGTTGTAGCTTGTCGCGGGTGGACATAGGTTGACTTCGGTTGTCGTAGGTTGTCGCCTGTGTGGTCGTAGGTGGACGCCCTAATGGGTCGCCGGTTGTCGGTAGCTTGCCGTAGCTTGACGTCGACTAGGTGGTAGGTTGTCGTAGACATTGTTGTAGGGGAGGTTCAGTCACGTTTTTTCGGCAAACTATTGCGACTGTCGCCGAAAAAATCGCCTGTGGGACAGGCCTTTAACAGTTTTATTCCTGTTTCGCAGTCTCATAATGGCTTCTTTGGTCCTCATGTTGATAAACAGCAATAAAAGTTTCCAAAGGTGATGGAAAGACTGGAGGAAAGACGAGGTGCTGAGAGCTCTCTTATACCTGCATTAAGGAGGCAATTAAATACACCTGAGCAATTACAAACGCCTGTGAAGCCATGTGTCCCAAACATGGTGCCCTGAAATAGGGGGACTATGTATAAACACAGTTGTAATTTCTACATGGTGAAACCAAAATGTATAAAAATTGACTTTATTAAAATCTGACTATGTGCACTTTAACCACGTGATATTTTATATTACAAATCTGAAATTGTGGTATATAGAGGCAAATAAATTAAATGATGGGTCTTTGTCGCAAACATTATGGAGGGCACTGTAAATAACACGATAGAATGTTTCTCTTTCTGTAGAGATATTTAAGATTATAGCTCATGGCATCAAAGCACTTTACCCCTGGCTGTGCCTGTACTTTCTGCAAAAGATAATTTTCCTGAATATATGTAATGTATGCTGTAACCTAAAACGTCGCACTCCCCAAATCTAATTTGAAAAGATTACACAAAACATTATCTTTAAAAGCAACAGGGGCAGGTTAATAACTTAAAGCAATATGAATTTAACTCTCAGGAATTTTATTTCTCTTATAGAAGCACAGAAGCAGTCAATCAAATGGCAGTCAGTCCTGTAAAATCATCTGATTTGACATCAACTTCAGGAACCCAGCAGGAGGTAGATATATTAAGTGAAATGCACCATTACTGCAATTCCAGCAATCTGTGTGAAAAGGAGTGAAATTGTGAGCATCAAAAAACAGCTTTTCAGTTCTCTGATGGATTAATAATGTTATTGTGCATGTATGTAAAACCACTGTGTGCAGTGGTTAAAACGTGCCATGTAGTATTTGGAGTAATATCACTGCGAAGGTGTGTCATAGAATTATGCAACACAGAAACAAGGCCTTCAATCTTCTATGTCCACTCCAAATATCACGTTACCCATCTCTACTGATCCTAATTACCAGCGTTTGGTCCTTAGCCTTATATGTCTTTTTGATTCAAATGCTTATCTAGATACTATTTTTAATGTTGTGAACATACCTGCCTCCACCACTCAGGCAGTATGTTTCAGATGGCATCCATCTATTGGTAAATAAAATCTTTCCCTCTGGTTCTAGAATATTTTTTAACGTGGAAAGGTTCTTCATTATCCACCCTAACTATGCCCTTTAAAATATTGTCTATCTGCTCAAAGAAAACAGCCTATCCAATCTCCTCAGATCTGAAATCTGCCACCCCAAGCAACATCCCCGCAAGTCTCCTCTGCATCTTGCAATGTAATCATAAACTCCATATGTTGTGACCAGAATTGCACATAATACTCCTGCTGTGGCCTAATTAGAGTTTTATAAAGTTTCTCCGACACCTCCATCTCCTTTCTTGATCTCACAGCCTCCATCACAGGAAATAGACTATTGACTGACGTCTATTACAAACCCACTGACTCCCACAGCTATCTCGAGTACACTTCTTCCCATCCTGCTTCCTGCAAAGACTCTATCCCCTACTCCCAATTCCTCCGTCTACGCCGCATTTGCGCCTAAGATGAGGTGTTCCATACCAGATGTCACATCCGAGATGACCTCATTCTTTAGGGAACGGGGACTCCCCTCTCCCATCATAGATAAGGCCCTCACTCATTTCTCCACGGTACCCCGCAGCTCCGCCCTTGCTCCCCCTCCCCATAGTCGGAACAAAGACAGTGTCCCCCTCGTCCTTGCCTTCCACCCCATCAGCCGTCGTATACAACACATATTCCTCCAAAATATCCGTCACCTCCAACAGGATCCCACCACTAGCCACATTTTCCCATCTCCACCCCTTTCCGCCGTCCGCGAGACCGTTCCCTCCGCAACTCCCTGGTTAACATCCTTTCCCACCCAAACCGCTCCCTCCCCAGGTACCTTCCCCTGCAATCGCAGAAGATGCAATAACTGGTGCTATACCTCCTCCCTCGACTCTGTCCAGGGACTCCAACAGTCCTTTCAGGTTAGGCAGAGGTTCACTTGCACCTTCTCCAACCTCACCTACTGTATCCATTGTTCAAGATGAGGACTCTTATACATCGGCGAGACCAAACGTAGACAGGGTGATTGTTTCGCGGAACACCTGCACTCAGCTCGCCTGAACCTACTTGATCTCCCGGTTGCCAGACACTTTCATTCCCCTTCCCATTCCTACACCGACCTTTCTGTCCTAGGTCTCCTCCATTGTCAGAGTGAGGCTAAACACAAATTGGAGGAACAGCAACCCATATTTTGCTTGGGCAGCTTACAGCCCAGTGCTATAAATAATGATTTCTCTCATTTCAGGTAGCCCTGGCATTCCCTCTCTCTCTCTATCCCGCCCCCACACAAGTCGTACTAGCTTCTCGTTTTCACCCTACAAACAGCTAATCAATGGCCCGTTTCCTTTATCATCTTTACTTTTTTGCAGATATTTTATTCATTGTTCTTTATCTCTCCACATCATCATCTATATCTCTCGTTTCCCTTATCTCTAACCAGTCTGAAGAAACGTAATCCATTCCTTGTCTCTAAAGATGCTGCCTGGCCCGCTGAGCTTTTTGTGTCTACAGCGGAATATAAACCAGCTACAAAAATGGGGGGAATAATGGCAGACAACATTTAATCCAAGCATGTAAAATGTTGCACTTTAGGAGTCAAATGTAAGGGGAATATATACAATCAATGGCATTATTTTTAACAGCATTGATGTACAGAGTGATCTTGGAGACCAAGTCCTTGACTCCCTGAAAATGGCAACACATGTAGATGGAGTGGTAAAGATATCATCATGGTATGTTTGCTTCATAGGTCGGGGCATTGAGTATAAGAGTCAGGAAATCACGATGCAACTCTATAGACTTTGGTTAGGCCGCATTTGGAGTATTTTGTGCAGTTCTGGACACCCCATTACAGGAAGGATGTGGAGGTTTTGAAAAGGGTGAAGAGGAGGTTTACCTGAGTGATACCAGGATTAGAAGGTATTAACTACAAGGTTGGGTAAACTTTGATTGTTTTATCTGGAAAGCCAGGAAAGCCAGGGGTTGCAAGACCTAATAGAAGTATATACAATTATGAGAGATGGAGATAGAATGGATAGTCAGAACCTTTTTCCCAAGATGGAAAAGCCTAATATTAGAGGACATAGCTTTAAGGCAAGAGGGGCAATGTTTAAAGGAGATGGGTGTGTAGCGGCAGAATTTTCATATCTTTCAGGTAATTAGCACCCTAGCCACTAATTGGATGAGAATGGATAAAGGGAATATATTCGGTACGCATGCAAGCTGCCTCAGAGACCTTCAGAGCTTCTCCATTCATAAAGCTTCAGCACACAGTCTTTTGATGAATATTTTCTTTATTGTAGATAGAAACAGTAAGATACATCCAAGGTTTTTCCGACTTGTTACGGCAATCTTCTTCGAACTCCAGCTCATTACTTCAGATATTAGAAAGCTCCTCGTGTCTCCATAACAATGACATGCCATGACATGCTCGACATGGTCGAAGGATTAACCTTCTCCATCGTCTCTCCAAAACGAATCTAAAAACTAAACTTCTGCGCAAGCAGTTAAGCTGCAAACACGCCCAAAGACACGTCATAAATCCCACCCACATTATAACGGGCAGTCTAAAATTTAAAGGCACATGCCATCCACAATGACATGCAAAACAAGCCAAATGGCCACTACAGGGTGGGGCAAGTTTTTTTTTAAACAGAGTGGTGAGTACCTGAAGCAGAGACAATCGTGGCATTTATAATCTTTTGGATAGACATGGACAAGCAGGGAATGGAGGGACATGGATTCTGTGCAGGCAGGTAAGTATTGGTCTTGGCATTATGTACTGCACAGTCTTTGTAGGCTGAAGAGCTTGTTCTTGTGCTGCACTTCTCTATATTTCTATGCCTTCTACATTCATATCCAAACCATTAATTTATATGACTTACAGTATGGGTTTGATTACCAATCCATGTGTTACACCACTGCTCACAGACTTCCAAACAGAGAAGCAGCCCTCCACAATCACCCTCTGTTTCATATTACAAATAAGCTTTGGAAGCAAGAGGCACCTTGCTTTGGATTAGTGGTATACATTTCGGTTGATTAAGAAAAAATTGGCATAATGGCACCAGGTGCAGCTTCTGGAGTTATTTAACCTGAAGATATGCAGTTACCAGACACATAATGAAAGATCAGGTAAATGCAAAAAAAAAAGAGAGAGTATGTTTATGCCCATTAGAGGAGGTACAGTGTTCTCCATCATTTTTGGGACAAAGACCCTTCATTTATTTATTTGCCTCTGTGCTCCGTTCATCGTTCCCTCGATCCTGGCTAGTCTTCTAGTTCCTGCTGCTGAAAAACATCCCCCATAGCATGATGCTGCCACCACCATGCTTCACCGTAGATTGGCCAGGTGATGAGCGGTGCCTGGATTCCTCCAGACGTGACGCTTGGCATTCAGGCCAAAGTGTTCAATCTTTGCTTCATCAGACCAGAGAATCTTGTTTCTCATGGTCTGAGAGTCCTTTAGGTGCCTTATGGCAAACTCCAAGCGGACTGTGATGTGCCTTTTACTGAGGAGTGACTTCCGTTTGGCCACTCTACCATCAAGGCCTGATTGGTGGAGTGCTGCAGATACAGTTGTCCTTCTGGAAGGTTCTCTCATCTCCACAGAGGAACTCTGGAGTTCTGTCAGTGTGACCTTCGGGTTCTCGATCACCTCCCTGACCAAGGCCCTTCTCCCCCGATTGCTCAGCTCTATGTAGAGTCCTGGTGGTTCCAAAGTTCTTCCATTTAAGAATGATGGGACCTGCAATGCTGCAGAAATTGTTTTATACCCTTCCCCAGATCTGCATCTTGACACAATCCTGTCTCGGAGGTCTACGGACAATTCCTTTGTCTTCTTGGCTTGGTTTTTGCTCTGACATGCACTGTCAACTGTGAGACCTTATATAGACAGGCGTGTGCCTTTCCAAATCATGTCCAATCAATTTAATTTACCACTGGTGAACTCCAATCAAGTTGCAGACACATCTCAAGGACAATCAATGGAAACAGGATGAACCTAAGCTCAATTTTGAGTGTCATAGCAAAGGGTCTGAATACTTACGTAAATGTGATATTTCAGTTATTTATTTTTAATTACTTTGCAAACATTTCTATACACCTGTTTTCGCTTCTTCATTCTGGGGTATTGTGTGTGGATTGATGATAAAAAAAAGAATTGGTTTTATAATAGGCAGACTGGTTTTATAATAGGCAGACAAACACAGGACAGTATTAAAAGAACCCTACATATAATACACCAGATTCAAAAGGAAAGTACGCGCGCTGTCCTGATAAGCCTTGATGCGGAAAAGGCTTTCGATAGGTTTAATTGGGAATTCTTATATCAAACACTAGAAAGATTTGGCTTTACCGAAAATTCAATTCAAGTTATTAAAGCAATTTACCAGCAACCTACTGCAAGAGTAAAGGTGAATGGGTCTTTAACTGAGAGATTTGTGTTAGGAAGAGGAACGAGACAGGGATGTTGTCTTAGCCCTACCCTGTTTGCTATATATATTGAACCATTGGCTCAAGCGATTCTTCAAGATAGGGAACTGAGGGGAGTAACTATAAGAGACAGAGAACATAAAATTGGCCTTTTTGCAGATGACGTAATGATGTATCTCACGGAAGTAAACACCTCCTTTCCAAGGATGATGGGGATCATAGAGAAATTAAATTTTTATGCAGAATATATTTGTGCTCCTCCAGAAGAAATCAAGCAAAAGTATAATATTAAATGGGATTCAAAATCAATCAAATACCTAGGGGTACATATAACAAAAAATATATCAATGTTGTATGGGGCCAATTATAATCACATTAACCAAAACAAGAAAGGATGTAGAAAGATGGTCCACCTACCCAACGGATTTTAGTACAGGTGCACAACCTTTTATCCGAAGATCCAAATAACGAAAACCTCCGAATAGCGGCCATTTTTTCGGTCCTTGAAGAAAGGTCCTTGAAAACGTTCGCCGAGGGCGGCCCACAGAGGTGACAGCGGAACCTCCGGTCGGTCCTCGAAGAAAGGGGAACTAAATCCCCATTCATAAAAGAGAAGGTGAGGGTATATTGCACGGGAGGGTTAATAATTGACAATATGCTGCTGCCTGCCCGCTGAGTTAAAAAGTTCCCACGGAGTTGCAGAGGGAGGGGGCAAGGGCGGTACAGTTTCCAGTCTCAGCTCCAGTCCAGGGGGGTGGCCGGAGACGTCAGGAGCAACGGGACACCGACCCCCAGGCCCACTGCAAGCACGGAGATCCCAGAGACGCACAGCCAGCAGCAACTCCAGCCCAGCCCCGCTCCAACTCCAGAGGAACACGTTGGGGCAGAAGCTGATGGTGTGCAAGGTACGTCTTGTTCTTGGGGTGGCGGATGAGGGGGCGCAGCTCGGGCTGTGGGCATACTGCCACTTGTCGCCGTAGCGGCCCATTGGGGAGCGGATTCCTCTGGAGTTGGAGGGGGAGGGAGGTATTGTGCTGTTTGATCACCCCCTGCTATCCCAGGGACAGGGAGACACAGCGGCTTTTTAGACTGGTGGGCAATCACTTCCAAAGTTCTGCCCACACAGTCAGTACACCTCTCCTACACTGCATTTCATACAAACATTTATTCTGCAAGAAAAAACTACATTGAAGACTCAAACTCACGACCGAGTTTACTGCCGGGATCAAGGCGCAAACTCGCGACCTTGCGGATATGAGCCGAGCACTCTACCACTGAGCCAGCCATTAAAATCTACGCTAAAAAAATTCCATTCCGAAGACCGACAATTTCTGAATTACGAAAAGTGTCTGGTCCCAAGGCTTTCGAATAAAAGGTTGTGCACCTGTAGTAAGATAAATGTGGTGAAAATGAATATTTTGCAAAGGCGATTGTACTTGTTTCAATCTCTGCCAATAGAGGTACCATTAAAACAATTCACGGAATGGGATAAATTAATATCTAGATTTATTTGAGGAGGAAAGAAGGCCAGAGTTTGATACACTACATTCCAGTTGCCAAAGGACAAAGGTGGAATGGCACTTCCAAATTTTAGGATATATTTCTGTACAGCCCAACTTCGACCACTAATGAATTGGTGTGAGGACAGCTATATAGCCAGGTGGAAAGAGATTGAGACATATATCCCTGACTTCCACATCCAAACACTCTTGGGAGAAAAAGCGCTTCCTGGACATATCAGGAGTATAATCGATCCAATAACGATATTTACTTTAGAAATCTGGTTCACTCTTACCAGACAACTTAAACTGAATAAAGGACAAAACGTTTTAAGATGTATAGCTTTGGATAGTGAATTTAAACCAGGGATGTATGACTCAACATTTAAAGAGTGGATGAAAAAAGGAATGACTGCATTTTGTACTGTTACTGAAAATGGAGACCTAAGGAGTTTTCAAGATTTGAAGGATAGATTTGCACTTCGGAACCAAGACTTGTTTAGATACCTCCAACTGAGAGATTATTACAATAAAAAAGTAAAAAGGGAGACACTAGAAGAAAATAATCCAGTGGTAGAAGTGATAGTTAATGTGTATCATCAAAAAACATCAAGGATTATTTCTAAACTTTACCATAGTTTCATGGAATGTCAAGCTAAAACTACATTTTATGTAAAAGTGGGAAAAGGAATTGAACATCACAATCTCAGAAGAAGAATGGCATCATATGTGTGTAACACTACAGACATCCACTAATTCACAAAAATGGAGAGAATTTAATTGGAAAACTGTGATTCGTTTCTTTATTACGCCTAACATAAAAAGCAAGCAAATTCTAAGGCAGCAAACATGCTGGAGGCAATGTGGCCAAACAGACGCAAATCATGCACATAGCTTCTGGAGTTGCCCAATAATAGAACTATTTTGGGACAGAGTGAATTCAGAATTATAGGAGGTATTAGGATATATAGTCTCCAAGAAGTTTTCCATTTTATACCTGGGTAATATAACTACAGTGGTGCTGAAGGAAGATCATCACAGCTGGCAGAAAGGCCATTACAAGAAACTGGCTTGCAGTGGACACACCCAGACTTAGACAATGGTTAGACATAGTACAGAAAATATTTGTCATGGAGAAAATGACATATTCTCTAAGAGTGAAAGAAGACAAGTTTAACAGAAAATTGGAAAAATGGATTAAGTATAGAAATAAAGATATCAACACTGTATAATTTTATTGACAATAACGTAAGTTATTGGAAAATGTTTTAATAAGAAAATAGTTCTGTATACTGCATCATTAATTGTAAACTGAACCCCCCCGCTGCACTGTTGTACGTTTCACTGCATTGTTGTATGTTTCGTTGTTATATTTGTGTTTTATTTGTGTATGCATAAAAGCAATAAAGACTAAAGTGAAAAAAAGAAAATAATTTAATCCATTTTAAAATAAGGCTGTATCGTAACAAAATGTGGACAAAGCGAAGGGGTCTGAATACTTTCTGAATGCACTTTGTAAACACAGCTGTAATTTCTATGTGGTGAAACCAAAATGTATAAAAATGGCCTTTATGAAATCTGACAATGCGCACGTTAACCACATGTGATTTTTTTCCTATTACAAATCTCAAATTATGGAGTACAGAGGCAAATAAATAAATGATGGGTCTTTGTCCCAAACATTATGGAGGGCACTATACATATGTGCTTTGAGGCTGAACTTTTCAGTCTGAACGGGAATGATAAAGCATATAATGAACATTGCTTTCAGAATGTCTATAGCAATTATGGTTCAGAGTTATGTTTAGTTTTAATTGCATTTTGAATGAGCTGGTTCTGGCACATAGTAATATTTAAAATATTAATAACAGAAATCATGAATTTAACTTGATTTTCCAGAAAAAAATAGAGTTAATCTCTCTTTCAGGGTGGAATATGTCCAACTTCATTTAAGAATACTCAGGATATTCTACTTACTAAGGTAAGTTTCTTTAAATTTGTTGTATCTTTGGGATTCATATCATTTTTCAGAGAAAGAAAATTGGAGAAACATTTTTGGATGTGTAGAAAATAGGGACACATTATAATATTATGAGAAAATAACAATGCCATTTGTGAATTTTAACATACTCTTTATGTCATTGGTCAAGAGTAGCTACTGTTAGATTGCTGCTGCAATAATTGACGGTTCAGATTTTGTATTATTTCCAAGTCATTGACACGAGGCATTATTTTGAAGTCTGTTTAAATTTGTTTCTTTTAAAACTTGGTGGCCCCATTCATGGATGTGGTCGGTTTTGTAAAAGGAGTATTAATCAGAAAACCCAAAGTCTGAGCAAAAGGGAGTTTTGACTTTGTGGCATGTTTCTCTTTCTCAAGCAAACTATCCATCTCAATGCCAGTTGTTGGGCTTAACGTCATTGAGTGCAATACCCGCAGTCTAGGAGCAGGTATGGAAGCTGAAGTTGAGATAGTAGGAACCCAGGGGATGAGGGAAGGTGAATGTCAAAATTCTGCAGGAGGACGTTGTGATTGACAATTCCTTGGTGAAAAATGGGCCTCAGAATGAAACAAAGTAAAACGGGGTCAAAATAATTCTGCTATTCCAGTCTTTGAACAATGGTGAAAATTCAGCTGATGTGGGCCTTTTCTGGCAGTTTCTCTATAAACCACGATATATGGTCTTCAAGGATTAAGCTTGGAAGCGGCTAAATATGGCATACAAAGCATCACGTGTCTGGTCTATGTATGGGAAGCAGGTTGGTTGTCATTCCCGCAGCCACCTGTTCCACACAGAAGTGAGGTTGGTCTTGAAATTTTGAAAACTGTTACGACCACACTGACCATTTTTCTTGAAACTGAAATGTCTTGCAATATATTCATGAAATGTTGATGTCCCTGATAATGCTGGCATTTGTTATCCATCCCTTATTGCCTCTAAAGATTCAGCCACATTACTGAGTGTAGGCCAGACAGGGTCAGGGTGAGAGGCCACAGCTTGTGATTCACTGCTTCTAACAGTATGAAGACCATCTGTTCCTTGAGTTTGCTTGTGCTTATCAATGGCAAGCACTTTTAGAAAGAAAAGGACAGATTGAAAAGGAGTAATTTGAGAAATAACCATAATAAATTGGGTTTTCATTTCATTTCATTCCCAGATGGAAATGTTGCTAGACTTTGCTAGAAGTCCTATTGTACCCATGAAAGTAACAACCATCTTTAATACTTCTACTAAATTAGGAGACAATTTTGTCTGGATGTATGAATAGTAAGCTAAGTATATTCTTGCTTGTACAGGATCAAAGTGGACTCGGCATTGCAATTAGTGAAGAGAGTACAAATGATGGCGTGGTCATCAAGAATCTAACAGAAAATGGAACAGCATCAAAGGTAATTTGCAAGAAAGACTCTTTATAAACTTTCAGATAGTTATGAACTGAACTGAGTTTTCAATAGATTTATGATTTAAAAAAATCCAAAGTAGCTCTGCCTTGAGATGGGGGTAGGGAGAAACGTTGGTTTTGAGGGTTCCAGCCAGAGGAATTATGAGCTGTAGAGCAGCCCTTACCCAACAACATTTGACAAAAGTCGATAATGCACATACATGCTATTGTCATTGCAGGGAAGAGAGCTTGCAGAGGTGGTCTTTTGGTCAGGTGTTGGTGAATTGTGATGCGGAAAGAGAGAGACCCAGGGCAATTTTGCTGTGAGGGGCAGTGTGGGAGTGAATTGGCTAGATGATAGAAAATGAAGATTGTCAGGGGAATTAATGTGGAACACGAGTGTGGAACATGAGCACAGCACCAATGTAGGTGGGTGGGAGCGATCATTAAGAATGAAATGTAAACATCTTTAAAAGTTGGGTGTTTTGAACTGCATGGTGGCAGCACCAGCCGACATCTTTTGGAAAATCCTGAACAGGCCTCAGCCCTCTGGTTGAAGCCTGCTTCAGTGTGTAAGGCCTCCTTCATTCAAATTGTTCATCTGTGGGATACAATTTTGTGCAAGTAACGTTACTCACTAGTGCCATAGAGTCGTACGATGTGGAAACAGGCCCTTCGGCCCAAATTGTCCACGCCGACCAACCTGCCCCAATCACACTAGTCCCATCTGCTTGCTTTTAGCCCATATCCCTCTAAACCTACCAGATCCATGTACAATGCCCTCCATAATGTTTGTGACAAAGACTCATCATTTATTTGCTACTGTACTGCACAATTTGAGATTTGTAATTTAAAAAAATCACATGTGATTAAAATGCACATTGTCAGATTTTAATAAAGACAATTTTTATACATTTTGGTTTTGCCATGTAGAAATTACAGCTGTGTTTAAACACTGTCTCCCCATTTCAGGACACCATAATGTTTGGGACACAGCAATGTCATGTAAATGAAAGTAGTCATGTTTAGTATTTTGTTGCATATCCTTTGCATGCAATGACTGCTTGAAGTCTGTGATTCATGGACATCACCAGTGGCTTGGTGTCTTCTTTGGTGATGCTCGGCCAGGCCTGTATTGTAGCCATCTTTAGCTTATGCTTGCTTTGGGGGCTAGTCCCCTTCAGTTTTCTCTTCAGCATAAAAAAGGCTTGCTCAACTGGGTTCAAATCAAGCAATTGACTTGGCCACTCAAAAATTGATCATTTTTTAGCTTTGAAAAACTCAATTTGTTGCTTTAGCAGTATGTTTGGGATCATTGTCTTGCCGCCATTCAATGAGTTGAGGCATTTGTTTGAACTTGAGCAGATAGGATGTGTCTATACACTTCAGAATTCATTATGTTACTACTATCAGCAGTTGTATCATCAATGAAAATAAGTGAGCCAGTGCCTTCAGCAGCCATACATGCCCAGGCCATAACACCCCCACCACAGTGTTTCACAGATAAGGTGGTATGCTTTGGATCTTGGACAGTTCCTTCTCTCCTCCAAACTTTGCTTGCCATCACTGATATAAGTTAATCTTTGTCTCATCAGTCCACAAAACCTTTTTCCAGAACTGTGGTTGCTCTTTTAAGTACCTCGTGGCAAACTATAACCCGGCCATCCTATTTTTGCGGCTAACCAGTGGTTTGCATCTTGCAGTGTAGCCTCTGTATTTCTGTTCCTGAAGTCTTCTGCAGAAAGTGGTCATTGACAAATCTACACCTGACTCCTGAAGAGTGTTTTTGATCTGTAGCGCAGGTATTTGGGGATTTTTCTTTATTACAGAGAGAATTCTTCTGTCATCAGCTGTGGAGGTCTTCCTTGGCCTGCCAGTCCCTTTGCGATTAGTAAGCTCACCAGTGCTCTCTTTCTTCTTAATGACGTTCCAAAAAGTTGATTCTGGTAAGCCTAAGGTTTGCCTGATGTCTCTAACAGTTTTATTTTTGTTTCTCAGTCTCATAATGGCTTCTTTGACTTTTAATGGCACAACTTTGGTCCTCATGTTGATAAACGGCAATAAAAGTTTCCAAAGATGATGGAAAAACTGGGGGAAAGACTGCGTGCTGAGAGCTCTCTTAAAGCTGCATTAAGGAGGCAATTAAACACATCTAAGCAATTACAGACACCTGTGAATCCATGTGTCCTAAACATCCTTAAGTACCCTGGAATGGGGGGGATTATATATTAATAATTTCTACATGGTGAAACCAAAATGGATAAAAATGGCCTGTATTAAAATCTGACAGTGTGCACTTTAACCACATGTGATTTTTTTCTATTACAAATCTCAAATTTTTGGAGTACAGAGGCAAATAAATAAATGATGGGTCTTTGTCCCAAATATTATGGAGGGCACTGTACCTGGTCCAAATGTTTGTTACACATTGTGATGGTACATGCCTCAACTACTTTCTGCGGC
The DNA here is from genome assembly GCF_010909765.2 of Amblyraja radiata. Taxonomy (NCBI): domain Eukaryota; kingdom Metazoa; phylum Chordata; class Chondrichthyes; order Rajiformes; family Rajidae; genus Amblyraja; species Amblyraja radiata. Next base: position 71,124,275 of record NC_045958.1, on the reverse strand, counting down.
AGCTTGTTCCATACACTCACCACTCTTTTGAGTAAAAACAAAGTTCCCATTAAATCTTTGTAGAGTGCCTTTGTGATGGATTCTTCGAACAGCTTGTATTGGAGCCTGCCAGGGAGAAGGCAATTCTGGATTTAGTGTTATGTAATGAACCGGATTTGATAAAGGACCTCGAGGTTAATGAGCCATTAGGAGGCAGTGACCATAACATGGTCAGGTTTAATCTACTATTGGAGAGGGAGAAGGGTAGATCGGAGGTGTCATTGTTGCAGTTGAATAAAGGGGACTATAGGGCCATGAGGGAGGAGCTGGCCAAAGTTGACTGGAAAGATACACTAGCAGGAATGACAGTGGAACAAAAATGGCAGGTGTTTCTTGGAATAATACAGAAGGTGCAGGATCAGTTCATTCCTAGGAGAAAGAAAGATTCCAAGGGGAGAAAGGGGCGACCATGGCTGACAAGGGACGTCAGGGACAGTATAAAAATTAAAGCGAAGAAGTACAACGTAGCAAAGATGAGCGGGAAGCAAGAGGATTGGGTAATGTTTAAAGAACAACAGAAGATAACCAAAAAGACAATACGGGGAGAAAAGATGAGGTAAGCTGGCCAAGAATATAAAGCAGGATAGTAAAAGCTTCTTTAGGTTTGTGAAGAGGAAAAAATTTAGTTAAGGCCAAAGTTGGACCCTTGAAGACCGAAAAATGTGAATTTATTATGGGGAACAAGGAAATGGCAGATGAGTTGAACAGGTACTTTAGATCTGTCTTCACTAAGGAGGACACAAACAATCTTCCTGATATAGTAGTGGCCAGAGGTTCTGGGGTGACAGAGGAACTGATGGAAATCACATTAGGCATGAAATGGTGTTGGATAGACTGATGGGACTGAAGGCTGATAAATCCCCAGGGCCTGATGGTCTGCATCCCAGGGTACTTAAGGAAGTGGCTCTAGAAATCATAGATGCATTGCTGATAATTTTCCAATGTTCTATAGACTCAGGATGAGTTCCTGTGGATTGGAGGGTAGCTAATGTTATCCCACTTTTTAAGAAAGGCGGGAGAGAGAAAACAGGGAATTATAGGCCAGTTAGCCTGACATCGGTGGTGGGGAAGATGCTGGAGTCAATTATAAAAGATGAAATAGCCGCACATTTGGATAGCATTAACAGGATCGGTCCGAGTCAGCATGGATTTACGAAGGGGAAATCATGCTTGACTAATCTTCTGGAATTTTTTGAGGATGTAACTAGGAAAATGGACAAGGGAGAGTCAGTGGATGTAGTGTACCTGGACTTTCAGAAAGCATTTGATAAGGTCCCACATAGGAGATTAGTGGGCAAAATTAGGGCACATGGTATTGGGGGTAGAGTACTGACATGGATAGAAAATTGGTTGGCAGACAGGAGTAGGGATTAACGGGTCCCTTTCAGAATGGCAGGCAGTGACTAGTGCGGTACCACAAGGCTCGGTACTGGGACCGCAACTATTTACAATATACATCAATGATTTGGATGAAGGGATTCAAAGTAACATTAGCAAATTTGCAGATGACACAAAGCTGGGTGGCTGTGTGAATAGTGAGGAGGATGCTATGAGAATGCAGGGTGACTTGGACAGGTTGGGGGAGTGAGCAGATGCATGGCAGAAGAAGTTTAATGCGGATAAATGCGAGGTTATCCACTTTGGTAGCAAAAACAGGAAGGCAGATTACTATCTAAATGGCGTCAAGTTGGGAAAAGGGGAAGTACAACGGGATCTGGGGGTACAGATCTGAAAGTAAGCATGTAGGTACAGCAAGCATTGAAGAAAGCGAATGGCATGTTGGCCTTTATAACAAGAGGAATCGAATATAGGAGCAAAGAGGTCCTTCTGCAGTACAGAGCCCTAGTGAGACCACACCTGGAGTATTGTGTGCAGTTTTGGTCCCCTAATTTGAGGAAGGACATTCTTGTTATTGAGGGAGTGCAGCGTAGGTTTACAAGGTTAATTCCCGGGATGGCGGGACTGTCATATGCTGAGAGAATGGAGCAGCTGGGCTTGTACACTCTGGAGTTTAGAAGTATGAGAGGGGATCTCATTGAAACATATAAGATTGTTAAGCGTTTGGACACGCTAGAGGCAGGAAACATGTTCCCGATGTTGGGGGAGTCCAGAACCAGGGGCCACAGTTTAAGAATAAGGAGCAAGCCATTTAGAACGGAGACGAGGAAACACTTTTTCTCACAGAGAGTGGTGAGTCTGAGGAATTATTTGCCTCAGATGGCAGTGGAGGCGTGTTCTCTGGATGCTTTCAAGAGATAGTTAGATAGTGCTCTTAAAAATAGCGGAGTCAGAGGATATGGGGAGAAGGCAGGAAAGGGGTACTGATTGGGGATGATCAGCCATGATCAAATTGAATGGCGGTGCTGGCTCAAAGGGCCGAATGGCCTACTCCTGCACTTATTGTCCATTGTCTAAAATACTATTTTCTAGTGCACAAAATTAATGAACTGTGCAAATTACGTTCTAGGCCTGTATTTTTTTGTATTAATTAGTGACTAATAGATTTATGTTTTTCCAGGATGGAAGGGTTAAGGTTGGGGATCGAATCTTGGCAGTCGATGATGAACCTGTTATAGGTCACCCTATAGAAAAGGTAATGTTACATTTTTCATTTTACTTGTTGTACAGTGTAGTCATTTATCTACGTTACTCTATCAGTTAATATGTTAAAAGATCTTGGATAGATACAAATTAATAATTCTATTTTACAACCCCTGTTGAATAAATTGGTGAAGTAAAACAGCTGAACATCCACTGAAAGGTTTCAGTCAGAAAAACAATTATTCCACTTTAATTTTTAACCATTTCCATGAGCAGTAGCCATTTAAAATATTCTATACACCCACTACCAGTCCATCATGTCTGATGTGTGCACTTTGTACACAAGCGCACTGTGTTTGGGCAGCAATTCCCAAACTCCTATCAACAAGGTATCTACAACCTGCAAATCCCCTTCATTTCCCCATCCTCCTTGATGGGAGATAAGTTTAGTTTAAAGATACTGTGTGGAAACAGGCCCTTCGACCCACCGTGTCCGCACCGACCAGTGATCCTCACACACTAACACCGTCCTACACACACTCGGGACAATTTACACTAATATCAAACCAGTTAATCTTCAAACCTGTATGTTTTTGGAATGTGGGAGGAAACCAAAGATCTCGGAGAAAAACCCACACAGGGAGAATGTACAAACTACGTACAGACAGTAACCAGGATCGAACCCGGTTCTCTGAAGCTGCAAGCGCTGTAAGGCTGAACAGAATTTGTACGTTCTCCCCATGACCAGTGTGGGTTTTCTCCGAGATCTTCTGTTTCCTCCCACACTCCAAAGACGTACAGGTTTGTAGTTTAATTAGCTTGGTAAATGTAAAAATTGTCCCTAGTGGGTGTAGGATAGTGTTAATATGCGAGGATCGTGGGTCGGTGGGCCTGTTTCCGCACTGTATCTCAACTAAAAAACTAACTACCACTGCGCCACCATGACAAATATGATTGTATAATTAAATTTATCACGTGATCTTGGATAAATCAAAACTGAAATAGAAAATGTTGATGTACTTCTTAAAAAGAACAAAATCAAGAAATTGTTCAATTTATTTGTCAGATGTAGCTTTATTGGGAGAGAACAGCATTTATTCCACATCCTTTAGAATTTTAGAAATCTCCCACTGTTTAGCTGCAAGCTATGGGTGAAATATTTATACCTATAAAATAACTTTTCTTTATTGAACAGCTTTTGATTTAATCCACCTTGCATTTTGTCTTTTAGTTGTGGAACTGTAGATTATTAAACCAGCTAATGCTTATAATTCTAGATATTGAATGAAAATGAAACCCAATTTTCCAAAATTATACCTCACATTCTTTGATCAGCAAAACAATCTTTTTAACCAAAAACCTTATTAATGTGCGAGTAATTAGAATGCAATTTGACAATACGTATATTTGAGGATATCACAGTGGTCCAACAAGTACACTGCTCCATCACAGCTCTCGGCCCAGGTTCGTTCTTGACGTCCAAAGCTGCTGGTGGAATTTGCACCTTCTCCCTTTGACCACGTGAGTTTTCCCTTAGTGTTCCAGTTTACTCCTATGCTCCAAAGATTTGCATATTGATAAATTGATTAGATATTGTAAATTAACCCAAGTGGATTAGTGAGTGGCAGAATCTGGAATCATTTGATATGAATGTGGCGGATTTGGTTACAGTGAACATTAGAGGGGAATGGGATTGCTCAGAACTGGCTGAAATGGCTTCCCACGTCCAAAGGATGTATGGCGGTTCATTCACATTCCTGGCCATTTGCGACTGTTCATTAAATTGATAAAAAGCACTTTCAGTTTTTATTTTAATTTTCCATCTGTTGAACATAGCCAGAGTGTTTCTAAGATGGTATCCTTATCATTAAATGTACAAGCTGTATAATATGTCTGTATAATATACATTTTTAGTTATTGTTGAATGAAGGATAAAAAACAACTGCTAGCATCTGTTCCAGTCCAATCACAGTGACTGGAAAAGAGCAACAGAGAAAATCCTTAGTTGGTTAGTCAGGAGGAATGGAATGTAACAGCAGGAGCTGATTACAACTTTAGTCTCCATTTCCTGATTGCACCAGCCAAATTAAGATGCTATCTAGACGTCAGACAGGTACTCGGCACTTCCTTGAACATTTTGTAAATATCTTTGGCAACCACACCTATTCTTTATTCCATGTATACTAAACTGCAGTAATATTTCTGTCAGTTAAGTCGTACAAATTCTGCATTTTCATTCTCCTCACATGTTTCTACGACAGTCTTTTTTCTGGACCTTCCTCACTGTAGAGGACAAGGAATCCATATTATTGTAATGTTTTCTTCAGGATATATGTTCAGACGCTGTTAGGATTTCCTTTCCACACCAAGCAACATGTGTTGGACTCCTGATTCATTCCTGGGATCGCAATCAGTCAGAGTACTCTTGCCCCTCTGATCCAGCAGCACTGAAAACGTTCATAGTAGTATTGATCTGGAAAAAGAAGCTGATTGCCATGTGGATGGAACATTTGGCAACGAGAGACTCTTTTCAATAAAGAATAGGTGCAGGAGTAGGCCGTTCGGCCCTTCGAGCCAGCACCGCCATTCACTGTGATCATACCCCGTTCCTGACTTCTCCCCATGACTCCATTATCTTTAAGTGCTCTATCTAACTCTCTCTTGAAAGCATCCAGAGAATTGGCCTCCACTGCCTTCTGCGGCAGAGAATTTCAGATTCATAACTTTCAGAGTGAAAAAGTGTTTCCTCATCTCCGTTCTAAATGGCCTACCCCTTCTTCTTAAACTGTGACCCCTGGTTCTGGACTCCCCCAACATCAGAACATATTTCCTGCCTCTTGCGTGTCTAATCCCTTAATAATCTTATATGTTTCAATAAGATAACCTCTCATCCTTCTAAATTCCAGTGTATACAAGCCCAGTCGCTCCATTCTTTCAACATATGACAGTCCTGCCATCCCGGGCATTAGCCTCGTGAACCTACGCTGCACTCGCTCAATAGCAAGAATGTCCTTCCTCAAATTTGGAGACCAAAACTGCAGTTGTATAGGGCTCTGGTAAGACCACATCTGAAGTATTGTGTACAGTTTTGGTCTCCTAATTTGAGGAAGGACATCCTTGTGATTGTGGCAGTGCAGCGTAGGTTCACGAGATTGATCCCTAGGATGGCTGGACTGTCATATGAGGAAAGATTGAAAAGACTCGGCTTATATTCACTAGAGTTTAGAAGGATGAGGGGATATCTTATAGAAACATAAAATTATAAAAGGACTGGACAAGCTAGATGCAGGAAAAATGTTCCCAATGTTGGGCGAGTCCAGAACCAGGGGCCACAGTCTTAGAATAAAGTGGAGGCCATTTAAGACTGAGGTGTGAAAAAAAAATTTCACCCAGAGAGTTGTGAATTTATGGAATTCCCTGCCACAGAGGGCAGTAGAGACCAAATCACTGGATGGATTTAAGAGAGAGTTAGATAGAGCTCTAGGGGCTGGTGGAATCAAGGGACGTGGGGAGAAGGCAGGCACGGGTTATTGTTTGGGGACGATCGTCCATGATCACAATGAATGGCTCGAAAGGCCGAATGGTCTCCTCCTGCACCAATTTTCAATGTTTCTAAAACTGCATACAATACTCCAGGTGTGGTCTCACTAGGGCCCTGTGCAACTGCAGAAGGGGCCTCTTTGTTCCTATATTCAACTCCTCTTGTTATGGAGGCCAACGTGCAATTAGCATTCTTCACTGCCTGCTGCACCTGCACGCTTACTTTCAGTGACTGATGAACAAGGACACCCAGATCTCGTTGTACTTCCCCATTTCCTAATTTGACACCAGATAATAATCTGCCTTCCTGTACTTGCCACAAGTGGATAACCTCACATTTATCCACATTAAACTGCATGTGCCATGCATCTGCCGACTCACCCAACCTGTCCAAGTCACCCTGCATCCTCATATCATCCTCCTCACAGTTCACACTGCTGCCCAGCTTTAAGTCATCTGCAAATTTGCTAATGTTACTTTTAATCCCTTCATCTATGTCATTAATTATATTGTAAATTGTTGCGGTCCCAGCACCGAGCCTTGCGGTACCCCACTAGTCACTGCCTGCCATCCTGAAAGGGACCCATTAATCCCTACTCTTTGTTTCCTGTCTGCCAACCAATTTTCTATCTATGTCAGTACCCTACCCCCAATATCATGTGCTCTAATTTTGCCCACTAATCCCCTGTGAGACCGCATCAAAGGCTCTCTGAAAGTCCAGATACACTATATCCACTGCCTCTCCCTTGTCCATTTTCCATATTACATCCTCAAAAAATTCCAGAAGATTAGTCAAGCATGATTTCCCCTTTGTAAATCCATGCTGTTACTGCAATCCAAATGTGCCGCTATTTCATCTTTTATAATTCTCTCCAGCAACTTCCCCACCATCGATGTCAGGCTAACTGGTCTATAATTCCCCGTTTTCTCTCTACCGCCTTTCTTAAAAAGTGGGATAACATTTGCTATCCTCCAATCCACAGGAACTGATCCTGAATCTATAGACCATTGGAAAATGATCACCAATGCGTCCACAATTGCTGGAGCCATTTCCTTAAGTATTCTGGGATGCAGACCATCAGGCCCTGGGGATTTATCAGCCTTCAGTCCCATCAGTCTACCCAACACCATTTCCTGCCTAATGTGAATTTCCTTCAGTTCCTCCGTCACCCTCGGTCCTCTGGCCACTAGTACATCTGGGAGATTGTTTTTGTCTTCCTTAGTGAACACAGATCTAAAGTACCTGTTCAACTCTTCTGCCATTTCCTTGTTTCCCTTAATAAATCCAGCTGTTCCGTCTTCAAGGGTCCAACTTTGGTCTTAACTAATTTTTTTCGTCTTCACATACCTAAATAAACTTTACTACGCTCCTTTATATTCATGGCTAGTGTGGCGGTCCCTGGGGGTTAGGTCACTCCTTGGGTCTTCCCCCTCGGCTCTTGAGGGACAGGGACGTGGGTCTGCCACGGGGTTTCCCAGGTCCTGCTCGCGGGTGTGTGTGTGTTCTCACTCCTGCATTAAACTACTTCTGAACCTGCCTGACGTCTGGCCTTTTCCTGACCTCGTCCAGGCCGCTACAACTGGTGACCCCGTCGTTCATCACACATCGTGATGGATAACAACGCGGTTGCAGTTAAACTCCCTACTCTGGACCAAAGAGCCTGATATCTGGTTCCAGCAGGCAGAGGCACAGTTTGCTCTTGGAGAGGTAACTGTTGACGAAACAAAATACTTTTACGTGGTCAGCGCGCTTGACCAGGCAACCCCCCCGTTAGCTAACAAATATAGGGGGCCTTAAGGAGCTCCTTATTAGGAGGTTTGGCCTGAGCGAATCTGAGCGGGCCGTTCGGATTCTCCGAATGGACGGTCTGGGCGATCGCCGGTCGTCGGCCCTCCTGGAGGACATGCTCGCCCTTATGGGCGACTACCGGCCTTGTTTTCTATTTAAATTCACTTACCTGCAACAGCTCCCACCCGACATCTGCCTGCAGCTCGCCACCGATACCTTTGCCGACACGCAGGCGCTGGCGGAGCGCGCTGACCAGCTGTGGATGTCCCGTCAGCGGGACTTGGAAGTGCTGGCCGTCCTTCCTGCGACGTCGGGAGGCTCGGAGCAGGACAGGGCCGCTATCGACCGAGTCTCCGCTGCCAGTCGGCCCCCGCGGCAAAATCCGGCCGCCATCGGGCATCGTTCCAGCACGTCCCCCCTGCAGTTCCACCAAACGCCGGCAGAGGTGGTTGGTGCTAAAATCATCGTCGCTGGGGAGCTGCAGCCAGGCAATGTCGTCTACCATGTGCGTTTCCAGGGAACGGAGGGGCCCGTCGTCAGTGATTCTTTCGGCGGCCGGCCATATTCATCGCGTCTTCGCCTGGGATCGCCGCACCGGGAGTCGGTTCCTCGTAGACACCGGGGCCGAGGTGAGTGTACTGCCTCCCTCCATTGCTGACATCTGTGCAGGCAAACGTGGCCCACTCCTCACCGCGGCGAACGGGAGTGTTATTCGCACCTACGGAGTTTGCACCATCTCCCTCAACTTTGGCCGCAGCTGTTTTTCGTGGGAGTTCGTCATCGCCGACGTTTCCCAGCCGCTGCTGGGCGCCGACTTCCTTCGAGCCCATTCACTGCTCGTGGATGTCAAGCGGCGGCGCCTGGTCACACTGGAGCCGGTATTCCTCCGCATCGGTGATCCGGTTGCACGCCCTGATGGTCCCCTGTCGTCCGTGGATGCGTCTTACGCGCGCATCCAGGCGGATTTTCCGGACATTCTCGAACCCCACTTCCGCTCCTCCACCCCCAAGCATGAGGTGGTGCACCACATTCCTACTACCGGCCCGCCTGTGCATGCCCGGACACGTCGTCTCGCGCAGGACAAGCTTCGTCTAGCTCGGGAGGATTTCCGCCTGATGGAAGCGATGGGCATCGTGCGCTCCTCCAATAGCCCATGGGCGTCACCGCTCCACATGGTCCCCAAAGCGGGAGGGGGCTGGCGCCCATTTGGGGGTTACCGTCGCCTGAGTGATGCAACCGTCACCGACAGGTACCTGGTCCCGTACATTCAGGACTTTAATGCCCATCTGGCCGGAGCATCGGTGTTCTCCATGGTGGACCCCGTGCGAGGGTACAACCAGATTCCAGTCCACCCCGACGATATCCCTAAGACCGCCATTATAACACCATTTGGACTGTTTGAATTTTTGCAGATGCCATTTGGTTTGAAGATCGCTGCGCAGGCCTTTCAGCGGCTTAGGGACTGTGTGTGCCATGGCCTGGACTTTGTATTCGTGCACTTGGACGACATACTCGTGGCCAGTCGCTCGCGGCAGGAGCACTGCGTTCACCTCCATCAGCTGTGTCAGCGCCTCAGCGATATAGGATTGGCTGTCAACTCCTCCAAATGCTGTTTAGGGGTGACGGCCAACGACTTCCTCGGCCACCGTGTAACTCCACAGGGGATGGTGCCTCTGCCGGCCAGGGTGGACGCTGTCCGCAGGTTCCCCTGTTCGACCACAGTTAAAGGGCCTACAGGAATTCGTGGGGATGGTCGCCTTTTATCACCGTTTCTTGCCGACAGCGGTCGCAATCATGCGTCTGCTTTTCCACCTGATTGCTGGTCATCGCAAGGAGGTTGAATGGTCCGACGAAGCAGCAGTGGCATTCGAGAGTGCTAAAGAGGCACTGGCTGGGGCCACGATGCACGTCCACCCACGAGAGGATGCCCTGATGGTGGACGTTTCTGAGGTTGCGGTTGGGGCAGTGTTGGAGCACCTCATTGACTGATGCTGGCGGTCACTCGCCTTCTTCAGCAGGCATCTCAGTGGTGCTCAGCGCCGTTACAGCACTTTCGACCGTGAGCTCCTTGCCGTGCGCCACTTTCGCGTTTGTCAAGGTTTCAGTTCCGTGGTCTGCCCGGCAGCAGAGGTATTTGGCGTATGTGTCCGAGTACACCACCTCCACCTGCTTCGTCAAGGGCAAGTATAACAAGGTGGCAGACGCCTTACCGAGACCTGCGGTTCATGCGGTTCTCCAAGTCGCTGAGGGTATTAATTATTCCGCCCTGGCAGCCGCACAGCTGGTCGAAGAGGAGATGGCCGCCTATCGCACGGCGGTATCGGGTTTGCAGTTGGAAGACGATGTCTGTGGTCTTGGGGGCGCAACGCTACTGTGCGATGTCTCCACTGGACTTCCGCGACCCAACGTCCCTGTCGCCTGGGTGTTTGAGGTGCTCCATGGGCTTGCGCATCCCTCCATCCGGCGACAACGGCCCTGGTAGCCTCCCGCTTCATGAGGCACGGGCTGCGCAAGGAGGTTGGGCATTGGGCACGCACCTGCATGTCGCTGCACCACCAAGGTGCAGCGACATGTGCATGCACCGTTGCAGGAGTTCGCCATCCCTCGGCAGCGATTCGACCACATTCATGTGGACATCATGGGGCTGCTGCCGCCGTCCCGGGGCATGACCTATCTCTTCACCGTCGTGGACCGCTTCACGCGGTGGCCTGAAGCCATTCCGCTACCTGATTCCTCAACGGCCACTTGTGCTTGAGCCTTGGTGGCACACTGGATCGCCCAGTTCGGTGGGCCACTGGACATAACATCCGCCCGGCGGCCTCAGTTCATGTCGGAACTGTGGTCAGCCATGGCACGCCTCCTGGGGGTTCGCCTACACCACACGACGGCGTATCATCCGCAGGCGAACGGACGGGTGGAGCGGTTTCAATGATCCGGACAGGGTGGACGCTCTGCCGTGGAATTTGCTCGGGATCTGTTCTGCACCCAAGGAGGACTTGGCCTCCACCTCCACCGAGTTGGTGTATGGGTCCCCGTTGACGGTGCCTGGGGAGTTCATCCTGCCGGCACGGGGCCAGGTGGAGCAGCCTTCGGACGCTCTGCAACGTCTTCGGCAGACGGTGGGCAAGCTGGCGCCGGTGCCCACGTCTCGTCATGGGTCCTTACGTCCACATGTACCCTCTGCTCTGGAGGACTGCCAGTTCGTCTTCCTTTGTAGGAATGCTCATCGGGCACCTCTCCAGCGGCCGTACGAGGGTGCCTTCCGAGTCCTAGCGCATGGCTCATCTACATTCATCCTGGACATGGGGGGTCGGCATGAGACTGTTTCGTTTGCGTGGCTGAAGCCGCCGCATATTGACATTGATCGGCCAGTGCTGGTAGCGCGGCCCCGTAAGCGAGGGCGCCCTCCGTCTAGGGTACCTCCTCCAGTGGCTACTCCGTCCTCTGCACCTGTTGGTCAGATTCCCATTCCTGTGCCAGACATGGTATGCACCCGGGCTGGCCGCTGTGTGCGCCCTCCTATCCGTTGGTCCTGTGGCGGTCCCTGGCTGTCCCTGGGGGTTAGACTACTCCTTGGGTCATCCCCCTCGGCTCTTGAGGGACAGGGACGTGGGTTTGCCACGGGGTTTCCCAGGTCCTGCTCGCTAGTGTGTGTGTTCTCGCTGCTGCATTAAACTACTTCTGAACCTGCCTGACATCTGGCCTTTTCCTGACCTCGTCCAGGCCACTACACTAGCTTACTTTCGTACCTCATCTTTTCTCCCCGTATTGCCTTTTTAATTATCTTCTGTTGCTCTTTAACAGTTTCCAAATCCTCTGGCTTCCTGCTCATCTTTGCTATGTTATACTTCTCTTTTATTTTGATACTGCCGTTGACTTCCCTTGTCAGCCACGGTCGCCTCCTACTCCCCTTAGAATCTTTCTTCCTCTTTGGAATGAACTGATCCTGCACCTTCTGTATTATTCCCAGAAATACCTGCCATTGTTGTTCCACTATCATCCCTGCTAGGGTCTCTTTCCAGTCAACTTTGGCCAGCTCCTCCCTCATGGCTCCACAGTCCCCTTTGCTCAACTGTAATACTGACACTTCCGATTTTCCCTTCTCCCTCTCAAATTGTAGATTAAAATTTATCATATTATGGTCACTACCTCTTAATGGCTCCTTTACCTCGAGTTCCCTTATCAAATCCGGTTCATTGAACACTAAATCCAGAATTGCCTTATCCCTGGTAGGCTCCATTACAAGCTGCTCTATGAATCCATCACGGAGGCACTACACAAACTCCTTTTCTTATGGTCCAGTACCTACCTGATTTTCCCAGTCTATCTGCATGTTGAAATCTCCCATAACAACGATAGCATTATCTTTGTGTCATGCCAATTTTAACTCTTGATTTAACTTGTACCCTATATCCAGGCTATTGTTTGGTGGACTGTAGATAATTCCCATTAGGTTCTTTTTACCCTTGCAATTCCTCAGTTCTATCCATACTGACTCTACATCTCCTGATTCTATGTCACCCCTTGCAAGGGACTGATTTTCATTCTTTACCAATAGAGCTGTCCCACCCCCACCGCCCACCTGTCTGTCTTTTCGATAGGACGTATACCCCTAAGTATTCCGTTCCCAGCCCTGGTCCTCTTGCAGGCATGTCTCTGCAATTTCCACAACATCATACTTGTCAATTTTTAACTAAGCCTCAAGCTCATCCACTTTATTTCTTATACTTTGTGCATTCATATACAATACTTTTAATCCATACTCCCCTCACCTTTCACATCGATTCCTATTTCACTTGGCCATACTCTCCTAACCCTTCCTGAGGTTTCTGCCCTGTTAATTCTGGTGTCTTTCTTAACTTTTCCTATACTCTCTTTTCCTTTAACTCCATCCTTGTATTTCCAGTTTGTCTCCTTCCCCCCCACTATTTAGTTTTCACTGCTGAATGTAGATTGCCAATCCACACCCTGCAACTTGAAATGATGGTGAGCGGTTGCTGTCTATCCATGAGTTGCACCATCAGGTCCATAATGCCAAGTCCTGTAAGCCGCAGCCACCCCCCCACCTCTTTTACATCCTGTTCTGTCATATTTGTAACCTATAACATTCAGCTCCCAGTCCTGCCCTACCATGTATGTTTCCATGATTCAGTAATATCATAATTCCAAGTGCTGATCCATGCTCCACACTCACCTGACTTACCTATGATGCTCCCCACATTAACCTATCTATCTCTTTCAACATTGGACTTGCTTGATTTATCCTGCACTTGTTCGAAATGCTGGTCTGTATGCACTCAGAATGTGGAAAGAGCATTTTAGGTCTCTATGAGAACTACAAATCTTTTGAGTGAACATAGAAGCCCAACAAAATGGCGCAAGAAGCACATCACGTTTACTACCTATTTCCCTCACCAAGATTCATCTGCACCAATTCAAGAGTCCAGATTATTTAATTGTTATATAAAGAATTTACTGTGAGGCAGGCACCGCAACTATTACAGAGGCTGATGATTCATCATTGGGCTCATCAACCACCTCAGAACCGGTGTAGAAGCAAGTTGTCCTCAACGCTGAGAGAAAGCAGAGAGAAGATTCAATTTTTTTAAACACATCTAGCCAAGTAATTAAAGAGTGTTTCACAAGATTTAATTCTTTAATAATCTGTCAAAACACAGTGCCAAAAAATTGAATACGTTAAAACGTGTGTCGCATAAAGTAACACATTTATGTCATTAATTCATTGTAGCCTCTTGTGTATATTTTATGACTAGAATAATTTCCATTGGAGGCATTTACTCTGTTATTATTCTAATGGGACTTAATTAGTAAACCAAAGTAATGTTCATACACAATTTTGAGCCCATAGCACATTAAATGACTGAGTTAGAAATGCTTGATTGTGTAGCTTTTGCGACGGGGTCTTCCAGCGATTTTTCGTTAATAATTAACTAGGCTGAACATCTTCGATTTGAACCGCGTTTTAAACCCGCCCCCCTCTAAACGGCGCCAAAATCGCGCACACCCGCAGCGACAGATTTTCAGCGACGCTTCAGGTAGGCTTTGCAACATACCTACAGTATGCATTGGATTTTTTAATCTCAGAGAGATTTCCTTATTTTTTTATTTAAATTGAACCATGGAATTTCCAAATTATGAAAATATTCCAGTTATAAATTAGGTCAAGTAGCATTACGAGTTGACAAACAGGCTTTTGAGTGATTTGGTGCTAACATCATTCGTGCACACGAGAACCACACATATGATCTGCCCCGCACAGTGATGACAAGCGAGTAGTGCAGAGTATGTCAAGAGGACAGCGTACCGAATTCAACAAGGAACGTGGCAGATGCATACATTGTTGCTAAGTGGTGTCCATTGGGTTTACAACTTGGCATTGGCCAGGGAGTGAGGTAATCCAGCCCAATGTAAACCTCCGGCTTCAATGGTATTTTAAATGTCAACCATTTTTCTAAAAATGTAATGAGCAAATTGTAAATTAGATAATTTAGTTACATTTGACTTATTGATAAATTTCTCTAACTTTTCTAGGTTATAAGTTTGCTGAAGCAATCAAAGAATACAGTTAAACTAACCATCAGTTCAGATGATGTGAATTCACAGCAGCCTCAGACACTACCTGCTGTCACCGCTTCGATAGATGTGAAAAGTATTCAGCCGCCTTCAATGCACAACCCTGTTGCCTCACCTGATCTAGATTCCAGCAATAAGGGTAAGTAACCAATATCTTTTATGTTCAGATTGTTATTTAACACTCATGCAGCAATTTTTCTTCTGCTGCACAATGACTTTCAGCTGTCTGGTTCTAAAGACTAGAATTCCCATTCTAAATCTGCCTCAGTAGCAGATCCTTCTGTGTAAGGATGCTCCTTCAAAACTATCGCGCTGCAGACTTAGACACCTGTCCTGCTATTTTTTTATTTTTGTTTTGGTGTTACATATTGTCCAATAGCATTCCTCTGAACGTTTTAGGAAACTGATAATGATAAAGGCATTACTTAACTCACCAATAATTTAAAATAAAAGCTAAACTTGTTGGAATGTGCAATAAAACTAGAAATATTGGAAACACTCAGTGGGTCAGGCAACATCTGTGTAAAGAGAAAGAGTAATTTTCTGAACCGAGACCTTTCATCAGAATTTTGATGCAGGGGCTCACATCTGAAAATTTAACTCTTTGACTGCTGCGTTTCCAGCATTTTCAGTGTGTATTATATATAAATTCAAGGTCTTTCTCGGCCATAAACAATCATTATGAAATGAAGAGCTCAGAACAGTTTTCTTAGTTGACGGGCAACTGCTACACATGGGCCTCTTCACACATATCTTGATCCATGTGACAGAAATGGGAAATATTCCAAAATACTGCATTGTATTACTGTCAGAACACAGAACGAAAACACATTGTACATGAGTACAGGAAAGTTAAGTTGTGTGCGCTTGTCTGTCATTACTATCAGCAACAGTTGAATTTGGAGCAACAACCCCATCACGTTTAATTGTAATATATATCTTACAGAAAGGCCTGGCATCAGATCTCCAATCTGAAAACTAGATATTTACTATTTTTTTGTGTCTGAACTATCTATTCTTGCCATTTCATGCAATAAAAGTAGAATTTGCTGTAAATTTATAATTCAAAGACTCGAGCAGATCTTCAACACCGAGTTCATCAACATTAGACATGGCAACTTGTCCAATTATTCCTGGACGGGAAACAACCATTGAAATTTCCAAAGGGCGCACTGGACTTGGGCTTAGTATCGTTGGTGGAGCAGATACCTTACTGGTGAGTATATTTGAGGAGCGTAAATTTAAGTCTCTATCAGTGTTTAGTAGATTCCTGTGGCATATTTCATAAAGCTGTTCCATTGCATATTTGAATATTGTATAGTACTATTTGGTCTATTTTGGAATAAAGACAATAAAGCATATTATTTATTATTTGAAACTTCTGCCACGAATATTTAATAATGGATTGTTGATTAACACAAATATTTAATAATGGATTGTTCTATTTGTACTAGTGTGCCATTTATTATTGTCAGGATTTTAATTGCCTGATTCACAAGCATAGCATCATGTGGGGTCGTGAATTGCAGAGCAGCCTAAACTCTAGCTGCTGGTAGGGTCTCTCTCCTGACCTCATTGAGGGAATGGCAAGGATCCAATGTCAATATGGTTTGAGTTAAAAAAAACACAGCTGGGGGAACTCCACAGTGGTAAATAGATAGATGACATTTCAGATGGGACTTCCGGCAAACAGAGTTTGATCATTATTCTAGGAAGGACCATGTAAAAAGATGAGAGTGATCAATTTATGGCAAGATTAAGGATGGAGTTGATAAACTCTTATTTCTCCTGGCCCACAAGCCTTGCTGAGAAGGCAAGTGATCTTTCTACAAAGTTTTTCAGGCATCTTTTAAGTACCGAATTTTACAATGCTTGAGTGTCTCAGGTGGTGTGGGTTAAATCTGTATAGTGCAGATTAACTTTTAAAATAGCCTCGATGTCATATTCAAATAGGCTACCCACAAAACCCCTTCTCATGCATCTGTCAAAGCTGAAAGTTTTCTATAAGGTGCTGGCCAGGCTGCATTTGGAATACTGTGTGCAGATTTGGGGCCCATATCTAAGGAAGGATGTGCTGGCTCTGGAGAGGGTCCAGAGGAGGTTTAGGAATAGTTACTTTATTGTCACATGTGACTAAGCACAGTGAAATTATTTGCTTGCATACACAATGTATATAAATAGCATGCAAATAGCATTTACAAGAATGATTCCAGGAATGAGTGGGTTAGCATATGATGAGCACTTGACAACACTGGGCCTCTACTTGTTGGAGTTTAGAATGTTGAGGGGGGACCTCAATGAAAGTTATAGAATAATGAAAGACATAGATAGAGTGGATGTGGAAAGGATGTTTCTACTGGTGGGAGAATCTAGGACCAGAGGTCATAGCTTCAGAATTAAACGGCGCTCTTTTAGAAAAGAGGTGTGCAGAAACCAAATGCATATCCTATGTAGAACACACAAAAGTACAGCACAGGAACAGGCCCTTCATTCCACAATGGCGAACAGTGTGTAAAAGTGAACCAACAAGGGCATTTCATTCTCTGTCGGATTAAACAGTCACAGGAAAGCAGATCTGTTTCATTGGATCCACATCGATTTCAAACCCACTGCTTCATCTTGAACAGTCCAGGCCAGCATAATTAGCCACAACATTAGGTTCAATAGACATCATAAATAGAAAAAGCGCAAATACGTTTCGTGCCCTGGTTGAATTATTATGTCATGCGCACATAGTTGCAGGAGAAAATTCACTCAATTAATTCTATGTCTCTAGTAAAATTCACAAAATACATATTTTAAATGGTTATTCAGGGTTGGGGCACCATGATCCTGCTTTTTTCCTCGCCCATCTTGCTATGCCCACATGCTATCAGAGGAAAACAATTGAGATATAAGAAGTGGATGGGTGTAGGACAACCATTTTTAATTGTTTTTTAAAGTTTTTCCAAAGAAAGACATGGAAGCCATGGTGGCTACAAAGAGGGATAACCCATGAGAACAATTACAATTATGTGAACATATTGATAAGTAGGCTGGAAGCGATCAAAACCATTTTGGTCTTGATGGAATTCACCCTGAAGAATTGACAAAAAATAGAAAATAGTTGGGTGAGAAATTGGCCCTCATTGTAAGTGACCATAAGGTCCAAATACAAAATAAGATGATTGTATATTTGAAAATAACATTGAACGCTTCAAACTTTAGAGTTAAATCAGCTCTATTGAAAAAGTAATGATGAGTTTGCGGTTCTTTTAAAAAATTTTAACTTTTGCTGATTTGTATCTGGGAAAACATTAAATTTATGTTGAGAAATGTTTTAATTACATTTCCGTTGTAGGGTGCCATAATTATTCATGAAGTGTATGAAGAAGGAGCTGCAGCGAAAGATGGCAGATTGTGGGCTGGAGATCAAATACTAGAGGTAAAGAAAGGAATCTGAAAACAGAAAATTACTGCTGTAGGATCATAATAGTAAAAAAAAATCACCTTATCTCAGTCCTAAATGGCTGAACCCTATTCCTAAAACCATTACCTCCCCCAGCATGAGAAAGCAATCTCTCAGCATGTATAATTTCAATTGCTTTTATAATCTTGAATGTGCTTTTAGATTATTTCTCATTCTTTTAAATAGTCAAAAGAGATACAAATTCTTACAAGGTCTCCTTGTGATGAGTTTGTTGGTAGAAAATTATTTGTTGCAAGAAATAGTACTCATGGATTGCACAGGAAAAGGCCCTTACCGATGACCTTCTTCCCTCTCTCGGCTCCACCCTCAAACTCTGATCAGTCAGTTCAATCTTTCACTGAAAGACCTCTCAAACCTGCTTGTCTGTGCCTCCTGCCCAATTTCTCAACTTATCTGCTATTTCCCTTCACATTAATCCACTAACGACAGGTTAATATGCCTATGATAAATTTCTCAACCCATGTCTCTCTTACGTGAAGAATCCTAATTTTTGAACAACATTCTCAATATGTCCTGCACCATTAAAAGAAATGGTGTATGCACATATCAAGATCACTTTAATGGATATGGTTAAGTTTAGAAGGTTATGGGCCAAATGCAGGCAGATGGGACCAGTGTAGATGGGGCAAGTTGTTCGGTGTGGGCAAGTTGGGCCAAATTGCCTGATTCCACATTCTATGATTCTATGATTAACAATTTTATATCAGTTCAATCTTCGTGAAATGGCCATGGGTTTTGTTCAGTACTTGATGATGTTCATTTACAATAAATGTTTACATTTGATTTTGTGCAAATAGGTTAGTTCGGTAACTTGGGTAAAACTACATTCCAGCAAATCTTCTACTTCGTCCAGCGTCTTGATTGTGGCCCTGGTAAATACTCTAACCATGAGTTTTGCTCTGTATTCTCAATGTAATCTCAAATTCCATTGCGTTTCCATAGGTTAATGGAATAGATTTGAGAGTTGCCACTCATGACGAAGCAATAAATGTTCTAAGACAAACTCCTCAGAAAGTCCGGCTGACAGTCTACAGAGATGAAGGCCATTATAAGGAGGAAGATATATATGACTTTCTCACTGTTGAATTGCAAAAAAGGCCGGGTAAAGGGCTTGGACTGAGTATTGTTGGAAAAAGGTATGAAAAAAATCACTCAGAAAATGTAATTGGACACAGAACTTTTGTGCATCGTTTCTTAGGAATTAAGTTTGCTATACTTGATAATACATGATAATGTTATTATTCTATAATTGGCTAATCTGGGTGAAAATATCGTAGACTTTAATTACACAAGCCTATATTTCAATAAAAGCTTTAACACTTGGAAATGTACTTCACAAAGCATAAACTATGGAGAGGAATACTGCCCTACTTTGACAAAAGGAAGCAACTGACAGAAAGGTGTTTTCTTGTAAATGAGGAAAACGTGTTTTTCTTTCAGCTCTCTGTGTTGGAATTTCTTACTTCTCTGGTATAAATATTTTCAAATTGCACTCAGGGAAGACTTATTTTGTTCACCATTGTGTAGTGCATATCTCAAATATCCTAAAACAAGCAATAACTCAATGTTGACAAAATTGTCAGTTGCTTCCTTTTGTCATATTAGGGCAGAACACTGGGTCAAAGAACAAAATGTTATTTGTCGACAGAAACCTAGTCAAAGATGAGATCTGAGGAGGTTTTTAAAAACATTAATTTCAGAGGCATGCAGAAGGACTTTAAAAGCATAGTTCCTCTGGGCAACGGCACAAGAAGTTAGCTAAAATTCAAAGAGAAATTATAGCACTAGAAATTGGTAGAGATTATAACAGGAGCACATTCTGGAAAGGATTTAAGCATGTCCAAGAATGATATGAATGACAAGAGTGTGGATAGGGGCAACAGTATATGATAATGGAACCAGAAACCAGTGTAGGTCAGTGAGCATTGAGGTGAGAGTTGATCCAAGTTGTAACGGTCACCAGAGCTTTACGTGGACTCCAGTGTGCTGTGACAGAAGAACACGGACATTGGTTTCATTCTGAGAATAGGACGGAGATAGATGTGACCCCCATGGCAAACCAAACTCTGCACTGCAGGAATTTAAATGTTTTAATTTAAATTGGTAGAAGCAAAGAAAAACATATAGTTTACAGATTTTTTATATAACATGAACAATTGGTGTGGATGCAAGAAAATCTCTCTAACAAATTGTGGAATATTTGTAACCAAAATATAGTGTATAAAATATAATCGTTCATTCTATTATGGACTACTGCTAATAGAAGCAATTTTTCTTCCCTTTGAGTAAAACTGGTTTTGTTCAATGTGACTGAAGCCTGTACTACATCTCAACAGGAATGACACTGGAGTTTTTGTGTCTGACATTGTGAAGGGAGGAATAGTAGATCTGGATGGGAAACTGTTGCAAGGAGACCAAATACTCTCTGTGAATGGTGAAGATGTTCGAAACTCAACCCAGGAGTCTGTTGCTGCTATGCTAAAGGTTTGATTAATGTACATTTTTACAATAACTTACTTGACAAAGTCGACTGCATTTGTGATGGAGATGTATTTTCCTTACACACCTATCAATCATGCTCTCATTCAAAGGCTTTCTAAAACTGAGAAATGGCTAGTCAATAATTAGGAAACATTTTTAGGACCTATCTTTCAAAGCAAGTTTTTTTAATTACTTCAACTGTGACATTCAACCTCCTGCTGGCACTGTTTAATATTTCAGTAATATGTATGTCACAGAGAGCCTTTAAGAGTGAAAAACATGCATAAACACAGCATGAATTCAATGCTTGTTGAAATCATTACCTGTTCATTTCTCTAGTTATTTAAATGACCAAAAAATAAATGTAACTATTTGGTTCACCTCATAATAAATGAGATGTAAAATTCTGAGTGATTCATGGAGATGGTGTCTGTAACTGTGTAGGAAGGAACTACAGATGCTGGTTTACATTGAAGATAGACACAAAATGCTGGTGTAACTCAGCGAGTCAGGCAGCATCTGGGGATAAGGAATAGGTAACGTTTTGGGTTGAGACCCTTCTTCAGAGAAAAAGAGATAGCCAGAAAGTGAATAGTGAAAGCAATGATGAGATACTTGAGGAGGGAGAAAAATATTCTTTTTTTATATATTTGTTATAAGAATCCATTTTTTTGGCCATCTTTGCCAGGTCATAACTAAATTAATTATGTCTAAACACTTTGTCCAAAGATTGATCATTGGGGCAGCGCCAAAAGATCCTGATAATAGCCCGGTTTCTCTGGAGTAAATATGTAGATCTTTGTTCTGTTCCTTGGACCCTCTTTGTTCTACAATGCCTTATTAAAGCTTTGTCTTTTAACAGACTGCTCATGTGAGCCAACCGCCACATATCATTTGTTAGAGCTTGCAATATAATAACTGTATCAAAGAAACAAAACCTTAAAGACAATGTACATTACATTTAAAAAAATTCCTAGCTTTGTTCCCAAGCGTAAACATTTGGTCATCGCGTCTCTGGTACTGGTGTATGTCACAAACATGTGGCCATGCATTTGTGCAGCTGGTAGAGGAGCGACTGCCTCACAGCTCCAGCGACCTTGGTTCATTCCTGACTTAGTGTACTCCCTGTGTGGAGTTTACACATTTTTCCTGCGATAGGACTGGCTACTCCAGCTGTTACAGTTTCCTCCCTATACCAAAAGTAGTATGAGCTGCTGGATTATTGGCCACTACTGCCCTGACGTGTAAGCATGTGGCAGAATCTGAGGGAAGTTTATGGAAAAGTGGGGAAACTAAAATGATGTAGAATAGGATTAGTGATGGTTGGTGTGGGCTCAGTGGCTTGAAGGGCCGGCTTGTGAGCTGCATAACTAAACTAATTTCCCAAAGGTCTTGCCACACAATATTTATCTCTCAGATCATTAAAGTACCTGATAAAAGCAATTATAAAATGATAATACTTAAGAAACTCCCCCAGATTATCTGACTTTATTTTCTACTTTTTACAAGTTGTAATGTTTTTAGGAAGTAAAACAATAACCATTCACTTCTGATTTTTAGTGTGCACAGGGCACAGTAAAATTGGATGTTGGCAGGTTGAAGACTGGATCATTCTCATCTGATAGAAGAGGTTCTCAGAGTAGCCAGGTTTGTATGCTGAAACTGATTTGTGACTTATTCTGCAGTTAAAATTTGCTTAATTGTAGAATTCAAACAGGAACTTTTCATCTATTGTTTGCTTTATGTAAACTAAAGAATGTGAGTCATAATCAATGGGTAAATTTTGCTTTTTTCATGGCACGAAAGCAGTTCATCCTTTTATGCTCAATTGAATTGTGATTGCAATACTAAAAATTTTCAAATGGCTTAAACTTGTTTCTCATTTTTTTTAAACTCCTTGTAATTTGATAATACTTCTGACCCAATCGTGGATGTTGTAATTTGTAATATTTTTTAATCTATGTGTATTATCAAATAACAAACTGCTGGAAGAACTCAACGGGTCAGGTAGAATCTATGGAGCGAAATGGATAGACCACAATTTATGTCAGGACGCTTCAGACTGAAGTGTCTTCACAGGTTGTAATCAGTCTTTAGGCTAAACTATCTGACCATTTTGCTTCACAGATGCCATCTGACCTGCTGAGTTCCTCCAGCAGTTTTTCTTTTGCTCAAGATTGCAGAATCTGCAGTCTTTTGCCTCTCCACATTACAAAATAAACTTTCTTCTAGTTTAATGCAATGAATAAAAGATTGTTAATTTTCAAATGGTAAAATATGCCTTGATTTACAGAGAATTTAAATATCAGGCAAATTTGCATGTTACGCAAAGCAATTGTTGTTAGGACATGTGTAATTGATGCAATATTAATTAAGACTATTCCCTCAGGTCAGTGAAGGGAGTAGTGGTGGTGGGCTGACCTCTTTCTGTTCTGCTGCTTCGGGATCTACTCAAGCTGATGTATATGAAACTGGACACAGAAAACATGCCTGTAAGAGTTAATAGCTTTACTTGTAACAAATGGCAATATTAATTCCAATTGTCATTCTGGATGGCATTGTTTGTGCATGACAAATCTGCATTTTCAGAGAATCACAAAAAGCTTTTGGTGATCTTTAGTTGCTACAGATAGGTTTTGCTTTAATGATCTATCTCTTCTTAATAATTGCATGCAATAAATCAGATGTTCTTAAAATATTTAGCAATAACAATGTATATCTTGGTTGCAATTTAAGAAAACATCTACACTGCATTTAGAAATTTGCTAAATGCCGTTTTGTAAAATTGTAGCACAATTAAAGTTCAAATCAAAATGGCTGCCGATAGGTTTTGCTAGTCTGCAAATGGTATCAAATGGGGTTTGTCTTTGATTGAGTAGGTGGGCATAACTTTTTGATTTGTACTAGCTGATTTACCTAATTTGATAATTGACATTTATTTGCATTTATGTAAACAAGCCTCAACCCATCTTGACATGGTATCTTTAAATTTACCATTCATAATGTTAATATGAATGCACTGGTATAATATCTCTATTTCTTGCATTTAGGAGTAGTTCAGAGCACTTGCAAAACAAACTATAAAAATGCATTTGCCATTAGAGATCAGTTTTTCAGAAAACAACCAAATGTTCAAATAAAAATTTCTAAAAATGATAATGCAGAAGTGAGAAATATACATCAATTTATTTCAGTATTAACATGACAATTAGAATTACAGATAGAAAAACAATCTTGTTGTTCTGTCAGGAAGCTGCATCGACTGCTTGAATTTCCCAGGTATCAGTTTAAAAACATTTTAGTAGTCCAAGATAATCTCCAGCTCTGACTGGTACCATTAGCATTTCAACTATTTTTCATACATTTTTGAGTGTTCTCCCTCTGTGTATTTTTGCAGGACACAAGCTGCTGCCACTGCCAGCATATCTTGTCTTGATTGGCTAAAACATATTTTAGGAGGCAGGACGCTTGTAATTTATAATAAGGGTTTCTTGGCTCTAGTAAACATAATTGGTTTAAAGATAAAGATATGGGAGATGGTGTAAACAGATTTTGCAAACTCCCAAAACCCAACCTGCAAACTGCTTGGCCCATTTCTGGGCATTTCCAGTCAATAATTCTGATGTGATTTCTACATCTTATGTGCTGCATTGCAATACTGCCAATTAATCCATGTTGTTTGCGGATGCCATTTTAGGTTTCTGTGGCCTCCGATCACACACGTCCAGTTATTTAGCTGTTCCACTCCCACACCCATAGTACCACCTCCGCCAGTCCGTAAATCAAGTGAACATCCTAATTTTTCAATCCCTACTCTCTCTTGGTAAGACGCCAGTCTTCAGCATGAAAAGGAAAAGGTATTTTTGCAAAGGAACAGATACAGCAATGAACTTTGCAGCAGTAGAGTTGTGGAGTGATTAATTGCATATCATGCAACAACTTGCTCTGAGGAGGCAAATTTCTAATCCATTAATCTTAACTGAGCACCTAATGTGTACCCTCTTTGTTGTATAATTCTTTCTCTGATTAAAAAGAATGCTTCATAATTCTAACACCTACTTTCTATACTATTCAATTTTTAACCCCTCATATTGCACATGCAAAAATAACACCATGTTAGCTAATGTGTTAAATTAGCTAATGTGTTAAATTCTTCTATTAAATGTGTTAACATTATATTGTTAATGAATTGAATAAAAATAGCTGTTTGACCAATTTTTCCTCAAGGTGTGCTTTTGCCAACGCAATGCTTTATGTTTGGTTAATCAGCACAGGGTTAGATATTGGGTACAACCTCATGCTTCAGATTAATTTAGAATGCCTTTATAGCTTAACATTGTATTCTATTTAGGTGTCCTAGTAAGTCAACCAGATTGTTCACCTTGCATGACTTGATTGTGCTGCAAATTGTAAGTGCTCATGGACACACATTCTCAGTTTGAAAATGGTAGCTGATAAAGATACTTCATTTATAATCTTTGCGATGATTACCAAGCCAGCTAGGATTGTTCCATGAAATTTAATGTGTAAATATAAAAGCTGCCAGCATTTTCCAGTACTTTGTTTTGTCTTTTCCTGGTAAATTGCTCATGAATTAAATTTAAGGATTTGAAACCAAAATGTGTTCATTTTTTTTAAATAAAGGGACCGAGGTCCAAGGGCTAAGGTCTGTGGAGTTTACAAAGGTAAGTTGCTCTTTTAACATTTCAAAAACAAACTATTGAGAACCATTTGTATTTTAGAAATACAAAACATTGCATGGCTTACATGCCAATGCCTCTACTTCCTTAGAAGGCTACGGAAGTTTGGCTTGTCCCCTACAACTCTCACCAACTTCTAGAGATGCACCATAGAAAGTATTTTATCAGTATGCATCACAGCTTGGTTTGGGAAACCTCCATCCAAGACCGCAAGAAGTTGCGCGAATTGTGGACGCAGCCCAAACCATTACACAAACCAACCTCCCTTCCATTGACTCCATGTATACCTCACACTGCCTAGGCAAGGCCAGCAGCATAACCAAGGACGAGTCGCACCCTGGACACTCCCTCTTCTCCCCTCCCCACATCGGACAAAAGATATAGAAGTGTGAAAACGCACACCTCCAGATTCACACCCCAGCTGTTATCAGGCAACTGAATCAACCTACCACAACCAGAGAGCAGTCCTGAACTACTATCTACTTCATTGGTGACCCTCGGACTATCCTTGATCGGACTTTGCTGGCTTTACCTTCCACTAAAAGTTCCCTTATCACTGTAAATGGCTCGATTGTAATCATGTATTGTCTTTCCACTGGCTGGATAGCATGCAACAAAAACCTTTTCACTGTACCTCTGTACACGTGACAATAAACTAAACTGTACATTTGGCTTACATTTGTAACTTTGTCAAATCCATCCATACATTGTAGTGTCATCAAGTTGATACATTCCATGTAGGAAGCATCGATGCCACTCGTGGCCCCTTTGAAGCAATGTACCCTTAAAGTATTTGATAAAGTTTCAGCTTGGTTCAACACTTGTTTAAATTGCATGACACAGGATGATTTTTTATTCCTACATAATTTTGTTTCTTCCAATTTATAGTTCTTGTGATGTTGGTAATTATAGGGTCCTACAGATTCATTGGGAATCAGCATTGCAGGAGGAGTGGGTAGCCCACTTGGAGATGTTCCCATTTTTATTGCAATGATGCAGCCAAACGGAGTGGCAGCCCAGACCCAGAAACTGCGGGTAAGTTAGTAGGTTTAGTTTATGGGCATTAAAGTACCATGAATTATAAAGTCTTTTCCAAAAGGTGTTTTATTTGTTTTTCTCATTTCCCATATGAAAATCTATACAAAATATTTCCATAAAGAAATACCTTGCTTGTTTTTAGCTTTTGTCAGTTAACATGTAAATTAATTGGAATATTGTTGAAATGCAGTATTACATGTAGAATCTTACTTGTATCTGTTCATACTTTGTAACTTTGTTGGCGCGCTTTGGGTATGTAAAGAATTTCACTGACTTGTCACATGACAATAAAGCATTCATTCGTTCATTAATTCATCCATTCATACATTAATTTAACAAACTCATAGTATGGTCCCTGAGTGTGACATCTTCCTGCTTATTTTACGGTTTTTTTCTCTGTGCAAATGGGCAGTTTTCATTGTTTTGTTTCTGTACATAGTGCTTAATTTTCAGCTTTTTTTTAGCTGTGTTGCTGAGATAAATTTAAATGTATCGTTGCAAACGTTGAGCTACACAAAGCTGCCAAAAATGTATGATTTGTCAGCGTTGACAATTTGCTAGGAATGAATGGATGAAGTTTACCTCCAGAAAAATATCTTGCTTTGTCCGAGCAATGATCCTCTTTAATGCTGCTGTTCCACTCACCCGGGGGTGTTATAAATTAAAACGAGTCATGGCTGAGACTTGGACCACCAATTGCACTAAAAGCGGACATACAAGATAATCACCCGTTAGTCAGCATTTGTTATAATGTGGTTCAACTCAGGCACCGTACAAAGCCTTACTCTAAAGGAGTAAAAAATGGGTGTATTTCCAGTTGGTTGGCTTTACCTTACATAATATGTAACTTTAGTAGCAAAGTATAACTTTATACTCTAAAAGGCTTGTTTAAAAAACTGATTCAGCAACTAATTTGTAATCCCCTTTTTTTAAATTATAGGTTGGAGATAGGATCATTAGCATTTGTGGAAAATCTACGAGGGTTGTGACCCATTCCCAGGCAGTCAACTTGCTGAAAAGTGCTTCAGGACGTATTGAGTTACAGGTAAATTAAAAATAAATATGTACGCTGTGATTTTGATTAACATTGGCTTGATACTTATTCGGAAATTCCGGTGGTTCCAATGTTGTATGACTGGAATGTTCGCTGGTGAGTGCTGCAAAATTCTAGATTTCCCCATAAATGTGAAAGTCAGAAACTCTTATCAATAACTTTCCAAGTGTCCATTTCAAGTCCATTTTCCAAGCGTGATCTTGCAACAATACCCCAACGTAAAATCTGTCCACTGAACCTGCACACACTTCAACGTGCTAGGAACAGTGTCAATTAATTTCAGTGGAGAGAAGCATTTGCATGGGCACTAGGAAAATAGTGTATTCGATATTTTTGACAATTGAGCTCCGTTAAAAAGTTTTTTCTAAATATAATTTTGAATGTTCTTGTTTAATTGGCAACTGCTTGAATACCACGGACAATCAGAAATATTTATCATTTTTGACAACTGACTAACCCTAGGGTATAGCTTGGCCACCTGTCAAAGCTTTTTCTCTAATTTGAAGGCAGGGCTTATTGTACTCAAAGGTTTCAACGGTCTTTTATTATCACGTGTACCAATTAAGGTACAGTGATATGCGAATTACCATACAGCCAAACTAAAAAAGCAACAAGACACACAACTACATAAAGGTTAACATAAACATCCACCACAACGGATTCCCCACGTTCCTCACTGTGATGGAAGGCAATAAAGTCTAATCTTCTCCTCTCATTTTTCTTCCGCGGTCGGGGAACCATCATCAAACTACCATCAATCGGGGTGATGGAAGCTCCCGCAGCCCGAGGTCAAAGCACCCGCGTCGGGGCGATCGAAGCTCCCACGTCGGGGTGGTCGAAGCTCCTGCGACTTGGAGTTCCCAAAGTCGGTCTCTTAAGCAGAGACCGCGGGCTCCACAATGTTAAAGTCCGCAGGCTCCCGTGGTGGAGCTCAAGAGGTCGATCCCTGGCAAAGGGACCGCGGGCTCCACGATGTTAAAGTCCCGTAGGTTCCCGCAGTGGAGCTCTCGATGTCGGTCTCCTGCAAAGGCCGCCAACTCCTCGATGTTAAGCCGCAGTGCGGACGGAGATACGATACGGAAAAAACTTGCATCTCCTTCGACGTAAGAGATTAGAAAAGGATTCCCCCAACCCCCTCCCCCACCCCCCACGTAAAACAAGCATAAGAACACTAAAAACATACATTTAACACATACTAAAAAAACAACGAAGAAGAAAGGGACAGACAGACTGTTGGTGAGGCAGCCATTGCTGGCGCCACCCAGTGTTAAGCATGTTCTTGGCATTGAGGTACTTAGCAATTAGTTAACAGTTATTTATTTCACATTGTTTAGCCTTTCCTAGCCACCCACCTACATCACATGCAAAAATTCCATATGAACATTTTTATTCCTTATCTCAAATTTTTGGGTAGAGATTTGTGAATTCCATAAGGGTGGATCTCCATTACCAAACTGCCATAACATAGGGTTTGTTGTATAGCATAAGATTACACAAGGCACTGTATAAAACTTTGATTGTTCATAGGTTGTTGCAGGTGGTGATGTTAGCGTGATAACAAATCAGCAGCAGGAACACGCAGCAACTACCCTTTCCCTGTCAGGGCTGACAGCAAGTAGCATCCTTCATGATGATCTAGCGTAAGTATTTTCTTAAAATATGATGCAACTATTGTTCAAAACCTGAAACATGGAACTGGTACAACAAGCAGTCCTTCTCAAAATCAAAGTGATTGGAGTTGAAGAAGAAGTTGAACGAAGAAGGTTCTTGGCTCTGAAACGTCGCCCCACTCCTTTTCTCCATAGATGCTGCCTCACCCGCTGAGTTTCTCCAGCATTTTTTGTCTACAGTAGAACGTGTAGAACCTGGGTGTCATGGTACACCAGTCATTGAAAGTAGGCATGCAGGTGCAGCAGGCAGTGAAGAAAGCGAATGGTATGTTAGCATTCATATCAAAAGGATTTGAGTATAGGAGCAGGGAGGTTCTACTGCAGTTGTACAGGGTCTTGGTGAGACCACACCTGGAGTTTTGTGTACAGTTTTGGTCTCCAAATCTGAGGAAGGACATTCTTGCCATAGAGGGGGTGCAGAGAAGGTTCACCAGACTGATTCCTGGGATGTCAGGACTTTCATATGAAGAAAGACTGGATAGACTCGGCTTGTACTCGCTAGAATTTAGGAGATTGAGGGGGGATCTTATAGAAACTTACAAAATTCTTAAGGGGTTGGACAGGCTAGATGCAGGAAGATTGTTCCCGATGTTGGGGAAGTCCAGGACAAGGGGTCACAGCTTAAGGATAGAGGGGAAATCCTTTAGGACCGAGATGAGAAAAACATTTTTCACACAGAGAGTGGTGAATCTCTGGAACTCTCTGCCACAGAGGGTAGTTGAGGCCAGTTCATTGGCTATATTTAAGAGGAGTTAGATGTGGCCCTTGTGGCTAAAGGGCTCAGGGGGTATGGAAAGAAGGCAGGTACAGGATACTGAGTTGGATGATCAGCCATGATCATATTGAATTGCGGTGCAGGCTCGAAGGGCCGAATGGCCTACTCCTGCACCTAATTTCTATGTTTCTATGAATGAAAGAGTTCAACCAGGTGAATGGATGTGTTGGTTGGGTCAGGTGGAGGTGGAAAAAGTTAAGCCCTGTTCAAGGGATAATGAACAGCTTGACCATTAAGCTATGGGAGAAACAACATGGAAGATTGGCATTTTCAAAACATCACGATTGAAGATATGCTGTAGCAGTGAACATTCACAACTATGAGCATTCTAGGTCTTTGATCAGATGGTTAGGAAAACGTATTTTCTTGAAGAAACAGATGATAGGGAAAAAAAAGCATGGTCATAGCGTAACAGCATGGAAACAGGCCCTTTGACCCAACTCTTTTGGTGCCAACCAAAATGCACCATCTCTGCCAGTCCTATTTGCTGTCATTTGGCTCATATGGCTCATATTCCTATCAAACATTTCCTATCGATGTAGCTGTTTAATATCTTTTAAATGTTATTACACCTGCATCGACTATTTCCTCTGGTAGCTTGTTCAATATACTCACCACCCGCTGTGTGAAAAAGTTCCTTAGGTTCTTATTAAATCTTTCTCCTCTCATCTTAAACCTATGTCCCCTAGTTTTTGATTCCCCTACCCTGGGAAAAAGACTGTGCTTTCATCCTATCTATTCCCTTCATGATTTTATGCACTTCAATAAGTGTACCCCTCAACCTCCAGAGCCCCAAAGAATAAAGTGCTAGCCTGCTCAACCTCTCCCTGTAGCTCAGATACTTGAGTACTGGTGACATTCTCGTCAATTTTCTCTGCACTCTTTCTAACTTAATGGCATATTTGCTGTAAAAGCAAAACAAAATGTTTACAAGTCACAAGTTGGGACTCAGCTCAAGAATCTGCAACGATCTGAGGGTAAGGAGGTTTAGCAAGATAAATGCCATGGTAGAGGGACTTCCGCTGAATGTAGGGATTGCAGAAGCTGGGACATTCTTGACATAACACCAGTCAGCAAAGGTTCTAATAAGGGCATTTCAAGAAGAGCTTTGAGAGGGTTTTTGGAATGGAACTATTTCCTGTCAAATTGGTTGTTGGAGGTCATAAATTAGGAATGCACTACCTGAAGAAATGATAGAATTGTATTCTCTCAGAATTTTTGAAAGATCGATGGAAATGAAGCATGATTTTAATTATGAGGAAGATGCTGGAGTATGGAATTAAGTTGCACAGGCCAGCTTAAGTAACAATCACCAATCCTTTCCTTTCAACTGGAAGTGGCCGCTTGTATTCCAATTGGTAATGGTGCCATTATCTCATCTGTAGCATCTGTGGACAAATGTCCGTGCAATACTTAACATCATTGTTTGCATTATTCTTCAGGCCTCCACAATATAAGACAATTACTTTAGACAGAGGTGCTGATGGTCTTGGTTTTAGCATTGTTGGTGGATATGGTAGCCCTCATGGAGATCTGCCTATTTATGTTAAAACAGTCTTTGCAAAGGTAAGCATTCAGCAGAAGTGTCCAGTGTTCTCATGCATAGATGCTATGGTGTTTTTCCAATATAGTTTCAAAGGCATGTTAAACTAAGCAAGCCATTATACTGGAAAATGTTGCTCTTTCAGACTATTTAAATATACCAGCCGAATTACCTGTTAACCAGAATGGGGCTAATTTTACATTTCATTTCAGACATGTTGGCTGCTGGGGATGATGGGGAGGGAGATGCCGAGGGTAATTGGTTAGGTACACTGGTTCCTGCCACCAATCACTTGCATGTAGTGGAAAGTAAGAGTCTAGAGGTGAGCCAAGGATGGCATGCACTACCCATGTGATCAAATAACTCAAGTGGCTTAGTGATGAAGAGGATCTTGAAGTCATATTTAAGCTCTCCAGCACCCACAGAACCTGATGAAAGACAAAGGACGTGTGTAGGAAAGAACGGCATATGCTGGTTTAAATCGAAGGTAGACACAAAATGTTGGAGTAACTCAGCGGGACAGGCAGCATCTCTGGAGAGAAGGAATGGGTGACGTTTCAGGTCGGGACCCTTCTTCAGACCTGAAACGTCACCCATTCCTTCTCTCCAGAGATGATGCCTGTCCCGCTGAATTACTCCAGCATTTTGTGTCTACCTCCGAAAGACAAAGAAAGTCTGGGAAAGGTTGACCTTAGACAAAAATCTGTACATATTCCAGAAATGTGAAGAGGTATGGCACTTGCAAATATGTGGGGAATTGTAACCATTAAACACTATATTGTATGTCCAATAATAAAACGGAAAATTAAATAGATGCAACATTAGACACATAATCAGGCAGATGCATTCTGGTTTCCATGCACACAAATTGCAGAATTAGAGTAACATCAATATAAACAGATCTAATGGAAGGATATTGTGACTTTTAGGGAGCAGCTGCAGAAGATGGCCGCCTGAAACGTGGTGACCAAATCATTGCTGTCAATGGGCAACATCTAGAAGGTGTTACACATGAAGAAGCTGTCGGTATTCTGAAGCGTACAAAGGGGACGGTTACACTAACAGTACTCTCCTAATCGGAGCTTTACGATAAAACCTGTGAATGATTTATGTTGATTTAATGGACAAGACAGTAATAGAGGATCGTTTAGTGAATAATTCCACTAATTTAACAGAGAATGCATTTGAATGTACATCTGAGTTTTTTTGTTAATGAAAAATACAGTATTCTTGAACCTATGAAAAAAAATATTAAATTTGAAATTGATAAAAAGAAGTGGAAATGAAAGAAATTAAGCATAGCTAACACATAATGTTAAATTTATGCATCATGTTCTTGAGATTTATTGCAGAAGATAACAAAGCTATCTTCCTTCCAAAAGCAACCTATTTACAATACTTTTAAAATGTGTTATTTGCTCTGAAGTTGATAATCTGGCTTTGTATTATTAAACAAGTCAAAAGTAGTACTGTTACCTTTATTTCTGTATTTTTCTTTGTAAATGATTCTCAGTGGAAGGAGCCACAGCAGCAACATCAGCCCAGGAGGGTTTAGAACAACAATTAAGTAAATAGCTAATTATTTTGTTTTTGAAGGATAAAAATGAAACCTCGGTAAAAAAAATACTCTTAGGATGTGTAGTTGTGAAAATTACATTTATCTAAATATTGTATTTGTATGTTGGTATCCAGACCCAATTCTGGGAAATATGAAGTAACAATGTCCAAATCTGCTGCTGTTCAAGTAAAGTGAGTAGCTGCTGCAATGCTTTGGGCATTACACAGTATTGAACTTATCAGTTCAGATAGAAATAAATATTCTGTTCTGTGAAGTTAGCTTTTGTCTTCAACTGTAGGAGGTAGCCCGCAAAGTGCATCGTGCCCTCTTTTTTAAAACACATGCAGTATTAATCCTTTTAATTTTAATGGAATGAAAATTGGGCAGATTCCATGAGAGCCATTCCACTTTTCCGAATTACCACCCAAAGTGGTCAAACTCAATCCCTGTGAATTTAACTCAAATATATTGCTGCTTTTACATAACAACCATTTAAAGTTATTTTTATTTTATGTTCAAGGGCATTGTTTCGTTGATTCACTAATTGTGAGCAAGAATTGCCAGTAAATTAGTCAATGACACTTGTGTAGGAGCATACTACCATTGTATGATATTTAGTTTTGATATCCTGTGTACTGCTGAACTTTAGTGTGTAAAATCTTTTGAAAACATCTATTTTTTGACTTTAGTTTACAATTGTTTTAATAGTAACTAATTTTTATAACTGTAGAGACAGTTTTAAAATCTAAAAAATGGATTTTGTCATTGATATCTACTTTTCTTAATGTGAATGTAAAAGCAATAAACCATTACAAAATTGCTCATTATCGTTAAAACATGTTGCGTTGAATGTCTGCTGAAATAATTCATATTTCATTATTTATTTCCTGATGCCCTAATTTTTCACCTTTTTCCTTGCCTGAACAATTAATTCCACCTGTTCCATCGCCCCGAGCTACTCAGATCACTGTAATTTACAGCCAAGAGCACACTTAGCTTAGTGTTTAAGTATTATGCAATGTAAGCAAGGATGGGGAATGATTCAACTTGCACATGGGATGTGTAGAGAAAAGCAATTTAGTAAGCTTTCACTGCAAACAACTTAAAAATAAATACTAAGACACACAGAAGTGAATGTAAAGACCTTTAACAGCGAGAAATACATTTACCTGTAACACACTGCTCGTGTGTTGCTAGTTAGACAGGGCCGAATAGCATCATTCAGCTCCTATATCTTAAGGGTGTCAAAGATTACGGTGAGAAGGCAGGCAAATGGGGTTGAGAGGGAAAAATAGATCAGCCATGATCGAATGGCAGTGTGGACTCAATTTGGCCGAATGGCCTAATTCTACTCCTTTATCTTATGGGCTAAATTTATTACAAATCCAATGATACAGTGGCCTACATGAAGACCAGATATGACCTTGGTAAGGCCATCCAAAAGGGACTTCTGCTCCAAACTGGAGGACGAGACAGATGTTCGGCAGCTGTGGCAGGGTCTGAATGCAATCACCTCCTACAAAGCAAAACCAGGAGGCAGCTCGAATGCCGGTGTAACATCACTCCCTGACGAGCTCAATGCGTTTTACGCACGCTTTGACAGGGAGAATACTGATGTGCCTTCCCGATCCCCCATTCGCTGTGATGGCATTTCAGTCTCAGTCACAGAGGCCGATGTCAGGAAATCCTTCAGAGGGGTGAACCCCCGAAAAGCACCTGGACCTGATGGTATACCCGGTCGTGTTCTAAAAACCAGTGCGGACCAACTGGCGGGAGTTTATAACGGACATTTTCAACCTCTCACTTCTGAGGTCTGAGGTCCCCACCGGCTTTAAAAGGGCATCAATTATACCGGTGCCCAAGAAGAGTAAGGTGACGTGCCTCAATGACTATCGACCAGTGGCACTATCGCCGGTGGTGATGAAGTGCTTTGAGAGGTTGATTATGGAGCAGATCAACTCCTACCTCGACAAAAACCTGGACCCTCTGCAGTTCGCGTACCGCCACAACAGATCAATGGTGGATGCGATCTCGCTGGCCCTCCACTCCGCACTGGACCACTTGGACAACAAAAACTCATATGTCAGGCTGTTATTCATTGATTACAGCTCGGCATTTAACACAATCATCCCCTCCAAACTGGTTACCAAACTCGCAGAACTGGGTCTCTGCGCATCCCTCTGCAACTGGATCCTCGACTTCCTCGTCCACAGACCACAGTCTGTTCGTATTGGTGGAAATGTGTCAGCCTCGATAACAATCAGCACGGGAGCACCTCAAGGCTGCGTGCTCAGCCCCCTGCTGTACTCACTCTGTACCCATGACTGCGTAGCGAACCACAGTGCGAACTCCATCATCAAGTTCGCTGACGACACCACTATTGTGGGACGTATCACTGATGGGGATGAGTCAGAGTACAGAAGAGAGATCGAGCAACTGTCCATATGGTGCCAGCGCAATAACCTGGCCCTCAACACCGAGCAAAACCAAGGAACTGATTGTGGACTTTGGAAGGAGTAGAAGGGGGACCCACAGCCCCATTTATATCAACGGGTCGATGGTTGAAAGGGTCAAGAACTTCAAATTCCTGGGCGTGCACATCTCTGAAGATCTTTCCTGGTCCGAGAACACTAACGCAATTATCAAAAAAGCTCATCAGCGCCTCTACTTCCTGAGAAGATTACGGAGAGTCGGATTGTCAAGGAAGACTCTCTCTAACTTCTACAGGTGCACAGTCGAGAGCATGCTGACCGGTTGCATCGTGGCTTGGTTCGGCAATTTGAGCGCCCTGGAGAGGAAAAGACTACAAAAAGTAGTAAACACTGCCCAGTCCATCATCGGCTCTGACCTTCCATAGAGGGGATTCATCGCAGTCGCTGCCGCAAAAAGGCTGGCAGTATCATCAAAGACCCACACCATCCTGGCCACACACTCATCTCCCTGCTACCTTCAGGTAGAAGGTACAGGAGCCTGAAGACTGCAACAACCAGGTTCAGGAATAGCTACTTCCCCTCAGCCATCAGGCTATTAAACCTGGCTCGGACAAAACTCTGATTATTAAGAACCACTTTCTGTTATTTGCACTCTACCAGTTTATTTATTCATGTGTGTATATAATTATATCATGGTATATGGACACATTTATCAGTTTTGTAGTAAATGCCTACTATTTTCTGTGTGCTTAAGCAAAGCAAGAATTTCATTGTCCTATACAGGGACACATGACAATAAACTCACTTGAACTTGAACTTGAACACAAAGCTTTCTGGAAGCGAGGTGATGAAAAAGTAAATCCAGAAAGAAGAATGGAAAATCTGAAGAAGGATCCAGACCAGAAATGTCACGCATCGTTTTCCTCCAGAGATGCTGCTTAACCAACTGAATTACTCCAGCACTTATTGTCCATCTTAAGAAGAATGGACTGTTGATCAAACTGCAGGAATTAGTGTATTATGATGAAACAAGGAACTGCAGATGCTTGAACAGTCTGAAGAAGGGTCCTGACCCAAAACATCTCCTATCCATGTTTTCCTGAGATACTGCCTGACCAGCTGAGCTACTCCAGCACTGTGTCTTCGAGTGTATTATGATGTCGTCCACAAGAGCACAGAACCTGGAATGTTAATGGAATAGACAAACTCCTGGATCTGTAAAGTTGCCACAAGCATAGAATTCTGACCTTGACATTTCTTTCAAACTGTGCTCCTGCTATGGATGACGTAGAGAGCAAAAAAACAATTCCTCAGCTAAAATCGTTAATTAAAAGGCTTTTAAATGCAATTAGAACCATGTAAATATATAGGGTGGCAATCCTGATGCCACTCAAATACCACTTGTTTTATGAAATGACCATTGAAGTTTGAGTGTTTAACATTAATGTTACCAAATTTCAACCTCTGCCCACTGGCTTCGAAGTTCAGTCAAGCTGGGAAAAGTGCTAGACTATAATACTAAACAAATACCAGTTTGTTCTGATGCCGCAGTGCACTCGAGATTTGAGCATGCGTCTTCATTAACATGGTTTGGCTAGCAAGCCAATGCTGGTTTCATTCTTTTGTTTACATTAAACCAATTCCAACAACACTTGAGAAACACAACACCATCCAGAGCAAAGCAGCTTTTAATTGATATGCCCTCCACAACCATAAGCATAACACTCCTTCCAACTGTTGTGGATGTCATATACAAACTGCTGTGGCAACTTACTGCACAACTGGCAGTTCAACCACCTGGAAGGACAAGGGCAACAGCAAGAGAGCCCCACCCCCAGAAGGGGCCTCTGCAAGTTGCACACGATCCTTACCTGGAAACATATCATAACCTCAATGGTTCTTGATTGTCATGTATGAACAGCTCAGTGCAATTATTTTGCACAACCACAAATGCAGTCACCACAATGTTGGCCTGTTTAAATCATAGAACGCTTACCTAGTTGAGAAGATGGCCTCAGAAGGGGCAAATGGACTTTAATCTTGTAAGTTATCCATTTAGAGAGGCCCATTAAACAATAACTGTTAGGACCTAGGAACAGAGGGACCTTGGTGTGCATGTCCCGAGACTCTTTGAAGGTATGGAGGACACTTATGTTCATTAGCTGGGGCACCGAACAAAGAGCAAGTCATAGTACAACTATAAAACATTCATTAAACTATGGATGGAGAACTAGATATAATTCTGGTTGCCACACAATAGGATGATATTATATTAGAGAGGGTGCAAAGGAGATAACCAAGCTGAAATGTTTCAGAGACTGAGTTTGTTTTCTGTGGATCACAGAATGCACAGGTGAACACAGGG
Source organism: Amblyraja radiata (assembly GCF_010909765.2). Taxonomy (NCBI): domain Eukaryota; kingdom Metazoa; phylum Chordata; class Chondrichthyes; order Rajiformes; family Rajidae; genus Amblyraja; species Amblyraja radiata. The sequence goes on along the minus strand of NC_045958.1, from coordinate 71,086,687 downwards.
TATAGGTAGGATAGATATAAACTTTTTCCCATAGCAAACTTGTGCCCACTGACCATAGATGAGAGGCAAGAGTTTCTGTTCTACCTCGTGTATTTGAGGCATGGAACACAGTGTTTTGAGAGTGTGGTGCAGAGAGGCGTGGCAGCCTCAGCGGTGGCAGCGGTGAAAACTCGCGACGATGGGGCCTCGGCGGTGGTGAAGCCTCGCGGTGGTGGCGATGCTTCGTGGCGTTGGGGGAACTGTTGGGGAGGACAATGGCGGCCCAGCATGGAGGAACTGTTGGGAGGAAGGGGGTGGACAAAAGGGGGAGCCGGCGTGCTTTGTAACTGTCAGCGTCATAGGTGGCTGCTGTTTGTATACATTATGTATGCAAGCAAAGAATCTCACTGCCTAGTCACATGTGACAATAAAGTATTCCTAGTCCTATCCTCCATGCATTTAGATGAACACTTGAAAAACCAAGGCATGGAAGAGCTGCTGGATTAGTACAGTTGGGTCCCTGATGGCCAGCACAGGCAATGGACCAAAGGGTTTGATGATTATAACTATCTGGAAGTACTTGTTCAGGAAAGACCACTTATGTTCCCCACCCTCACCATCTCAGAACGTTAAAAATGGGCCAGAAGTCAAGAGTCAAGAGAGTTTTATTGTCATGTGTCCCAGATAGGACACATGACAACAATTCATGCTTGCTGCAGCACAACAGAATATGTAAACATAATACAGAACAGGAGATATAAGTTCAGAGTGTCTATAGACCATATATATATATATATACGCAATAAATAAACAGATAAAGTGCAATATAATAATAGACTGTTATTGTTCAGAGCATGTTTGATCTCGTGTTTAATAGCCTAATGGCTGTGGGGAAGAAGCTGTTCCTGAACTTGAATGTTACAGATTTCAAGCTCCTGTACTTTTTTCCCGATGGCAATGGAGAGATAAGTGTGTGGCCAGGATGGTGTGGGTCTTTGATGATGTTGGCAGCTTTTTTGAGGCAGCGACTGCGATAGATCCCTTCGATGGTGGGGAGGTCAGAGCCGATGATGGACTGGGCAGTGGTCACAACTTTCTGTATTCTTTTCCGCTCCTGGACGTTCAATTAGCCGAACCAAGCCACGATGCAACTGGTCAGTATGCTCCCTACTGTGCACCTGTAGTAGTTCGAGAGAGTCCTCCTTGACATACTGACTCTAATCTTCTCAGGAAGTAGAGGCGTTGATGTGCCTTCTTTATAATTGCATCAGTGTGCTGGGACCAGGAAAGATCTTCGGAAATATGCACGCCCAGGAAATTTAAGTTTTTAACCCTTTCCACTGGTGGGTGAGTCTAGGACCAAAGGCCATAACCTCAGAATGAAAGGCCATACCTTTAGAAAGGAGATGATAATGAATTTCTTTAGTCAGAGGGTGGTGAATCTTGAATTAATTGCCACAGACATATGTAGAGGCCATGTCAATGGTTATTTTTAAGGCAGAGATTTACAGATTTTTGATTACTATGGGAGTCAGCAGTTATGGGGAGCATGCAGAAGAATGGGGTTGAGAGGGAAAGATAGATCACCCATGATTGAAAGGCGGAATAGACTTGATGAGCAGAATGGCCTTATTCTGCTCCTAGAACCTATGAAATGAGATCTGCAGGTGCTTTGGCCATCATGATCTTCACACACAATTTTCACATATAAAGAGTGGTAACTTTGTTGATAAACAGGTCAGGTTGCACCTGTGGGGAGCTACATCGGTAGAATCCTTCACTTCAAGAATGTCACTTGTCACATTGAGTCAGTATGCCCAAGCAGCCTTCTCATTACTCAAGAAGGCAATAAATATTGTGTGCAGGCCCTTCCAAGGGAAATTCCAACGTAGTAATGGGCTACAAACTAGTTTGCATAGCATATATCAATCGTAATGTCTTGTAACCATGAGCAAGCCCAGCAGATCAGAACCACATAACTTTGCTGTCAAATGCAGACTTGCTGAGGCATAGCTCGGTGGCTAGACGACTTGGCAGAACTCAATTACCTCTTTTTAGAATCACATTACAACTTCTTGCATGAAAATGATTCCAAGTTCTGTTAATTTAAAATTTCAAAAATAAATTTGATCATATTTTTGCATCGAATTCCTGCACAGAAACTATTCTGACCATCATTATCAAAACATGGAATTGAGTATTCATTTGAATGGTGCATTGATGCCGTTGCTCTTCCATTCGAAATCTGGTTTCTTGTACCTAGTTCACACAGAGCATTAGATTCATCAATTGATGTTCATGTTTGGCAGGACAATGCCAAATGAATGCTATTCAAGGAGTAACATAACCAAATTCCGAACCTATGTGTACACACACACACACACTGGTCAATTCATTTTTACACGGATCATAATCTACAATTTTGTCATCACAAGACCAAACAAGTTGAGACCCAAATCTCAAAAGACATGGTTTCACATGTTGCAATCCAACAAACATCTCATCAAAAGCATGCTGTGTTTTTGTATTGCAATGTAAATCAGTGGGGTTAAATTGTTTGAAAGCTTCACTTGAGTTTTTGCACTAGGGGGCAGCCTTACATTAATTAGCAATTCCAGATGTAAAAAAACTTGGTTTCAATGCAGCACATGGCTTTGTTAAACTACAGATGCAATTGGCAAATCTCACTGTGTTCAGTTTTGTGCAGAAACAGTTGTCTACATTTCCCCTTTATTACTGTAGAATGCTTGATCCCAAGTTAAATGGAATTAAATCAGAAACAAATGACCCAGGCATGCAGTTTAAAAACCTAAGGATAAATTATTTTCATTGCTCCTGATGAGTTTCATGTACCAACGTCATTAAGTGTTTAAATGGTTTTTCCATCATTGAAAGCAAGGCAAAAAAAGGACATAACTTTGCGAGTTTGCAGATGATACTAAAGTGGGTGGTATTGTAGATAGTTAAAATGGTTATCAAAAAGTACAGCAGGATCTTGATCGGTTGAGCAGGTGGTCTGAGGAATGGTTAATGGAGTTTAATACAGATAAGTGTGACGTCTTTCATTTTGGGAAGTCTAACCAGAGCAGAACCTACACAGTGAATGGTAGGGCTCTATACAGCAAAGGGATCGAGGGACGCAGGTACATAGTTCCTTGAAAGTGGCGTCATAGATAGAGTAATGAAGAAGGCGTTTGGCTCATTGGCCTTCACCAGTCAGAGTATACAGTGGAGCAGTTGAGAGGTTATGTCACAGTTGTCCAAGACATTGGTGAGGCCTCATTTGGAGTATTATGTTCAGTTTTGGTCACCCTGTTATAGGAAAGATGGTGTTAAGCTGAAATGGGTGCAGAGAAGATTTACGAGGATGTTGCCAGTACTTGAGGGCTTGAGCTATTGGAAGAGGTTGAACAGGCTAGGATTTTATTCATTGGAACGCAGGGGGATTTTATAAAGGTGTATAAGATCATACAATACAATACAATTCAATTTATTGTCATTTGGACCCCTTGAGGTCCAAACGAAATGCCGTTTCTGCAGCCATACATTACAAACAAATAGACCCAAGACACAACATAATTTACATAAACATCCATCACATTGCTGTGATGGAAGGCCAAAAAAACTTCTCTCTCCACTGCACTCTCCCCCCCCCCCCGATGTCAGAGTCAAAGTCAAAGCCCCCGGCGGGCGATGGCGAATTGTCCCGCAGCCATTAAAGCCACGCCGGGTAATGCAAGGTCGCACACCGGGTTCTTGATGTTAGAGCCCCCGGCGTGCGCTCGCAAAGTCCCGCCGCCATTCCAAGCCGCGCGGGGCGATGGTGTAAGGCCCCGCTCCAGGAGCTCTTCAACCCTGCAACTCGGGCGGGAGAAGTCGCCGCTGCGGAAGCCCTGAAAAGCGGTCTCCCTCCAGGGACCCGTGGGCTCCCGGTGCCGCCCGCCAAACCCGCAGTTGCAGCCACCGAATCTCCGGGGATCGGGCCGCAGCAGCGTCCACCACAGCTCCACCCGCTCTGGACTTGGCCAGCTCCGCGACGGTGAGGTGAGTAGTCGGCACCACAGCCCCCAGTCTTCCTGTTGGAGGCCGCTCCTCGTTGCAGCCCCAACGACAACGGAGACCCGACAAAGAAAAGGTCGGGTCTCCCGTGCAGGGAGAGATTTAAAAGTTACCCCCAACCACCCCCACCCCCCCCACACACATACCCCAACAAAAATAACAAAAACTACATAAAAACATAGACATAAAATAATAAAAACGCAGACGGACTGCAGAGGCCGCTGCAGACAAATCATGAGGAATAGATACGGTAAATGCACTTTTATTCATAGTTGGGAAATCTAGAACCAGTGGACATAGGTTTAAGGTGAGGTGGGGAAGGGGGGAAGATACAATAGGAGCCTGTGGGGCAGCTTTTTTACACAAAGGATGGTGGGTATATGGAATGAGCTGCAAGAGGAAGTAATTGAGCCAGTTCACTTACTCCATGCAATATATGCTCCCTGTAGGAAGATTGCTGAGGAAGAGTGTTCCACTGCACACAGATTACGCCTATTGCATAGTAGGATGTCCTGGCCCTCCCTTTAGGAAAGATCCCCTTCAGTGGGTCATGCCAAGAGGTGATGCAGATCCAAATTGTCTCATGGGCCTGAGTTTGGATGATCTTCCTCTAACATGTTTCGGTTTTGGTGTAAAGCCAGCCACCCGACCCGAAGGGTCCCAACCAGAAATGTTGCCTATTGCCTGATCATTTATCTAATCTTGTTGATACAAAAAAAAGACAAATCCAATATTTCTATTGGAGTCAAGGGATATGGGGAGAAGGCAGGCACGGGTTATTGATAGGGGACAATCAGCCATGATCATAATGAATGGCGGTGCTGGCTTGAAGGGCCTCCTCCTGCACCTATTTTCTATGTTTCTAAATCATTGCAAGAAACCAGCATTTATTCTATACAAGATGTTATACACTGCAGCAACTTACCAAGGCTTGAACATTTTTTTGATGTATGGACCAAATGCTGTGAACCATCGCAGCATGGAAAATCATTGTTGCCTTTTATGGTCACCATGCCAGTATTCTGATGCTTCTCACTCTGCATCTACCTTCTCCATATGAGCCAAGGCAGCTCTTCACCAGCTGCAAGGACAGTTTTGGAAGGGCAATAGGTGCTGGATTTAATACCCACAATGAGGATATTTTTTTTAAATTTAGACAGTGTACATGGATAGGACAGTTTCAGAGGGATATGAGCCAAACGCTGGTAGGTGAGACTAGTGTAAATGGGACATGTTGGCCGGTGTGGGCAATTTCGGTCAAAGAGCCTGTTTCCACACAGTAAGACTCTATGACTATGACTGCCTTGGTAATGAATGAATCCAAAATAAAATGTTTTTCAGGAGAGGGAATAATTCAGCTCCTGTTATCACAAAAGAATATTTTTTTCTTTCAATTGCATTGACCATAAACTGCAGCTAAAGATCATAAGACATGGGAGAACAATTAACCCACTTGGCCCATTGAGTTGGTTCCACCTTTCGATCATGCCTGATTTATTTTTCCCTCTCAACCCCATGTTCCTGCCATCTCCCATAAACTTTGACATCCTTACTAATCAAGAACTAATCAATCTCCTGTTTAAAAATATCCACTACCATCTGTGGCAATTTATTCCACAGATTCTGTCTAAAATAAATCTTCCTCCACTCCATTCTAATAGCGCATCCTTTTATTCTGAGGTTGTCCCCACTGGTCCTAGACTCTCCTAATATTGGAAACATCCTCTCCACATCCACACGATCTAGGGCTTTCATTATTCGGTAAGTTTCAATGAGATCCTCACTCACCCTTCCAAACTCCAGCGAGTCAGGCCCCGAGCCATCAAAAGCTCCTCATATGTTAATCTAATCCTTCCTGGGATCAAAGGATTATCCTGAAGTAGGATAAATGGAGCTGTAAATTGCAAGCTTAGTAGTTTTACAGAACAGACTTTCAAAAAATAAAAAAGTTTTCTGGAGAGAAAAACCTGTGAATGAAATGGGAAAATTGTTTCCTGTCAGGAAGCAATGTCAAAATAAATTGCCACTCCGAGGGAATTTTTTTTTAAAATGGCATATTGGGATCGATAAAGCATTAACATATGCTGGCTATACTTAGTGAAAGCACAAACTGGAAGAAATGCTGTCAGGAGATCAGGATGTAGTTTCAACTGCAAAGATTTGTTGTAATGATTGTTAGATCCTGTGATTTATATTATTTGTAACGCTGTCCAACTAAATGATTTTTTAAAACTTATTATTGATGTGGCAATGCAGAAACCATTACCAATTTCCTACAAACTAATACATTTAAAAGGTTTATTAATTCATTTCCATGATAAATGCACAAATTCAATAAAAGGAAATGTTCTATTTTAACAACTGTTTTCATTGATCCCACTGTACTACTTACGGCTGTATGGTAATACGAATATCACTGCACCTTAATTGGTATACGTGACAATAAAAGACCTTTAAAACCTTTGAAAACGATTTCCTCAGACTCTGATAAAAAAGTGGGCAAGGAAGTTAATTTACAGTTTAATTCAATTATTTCTCTTCCAGTTCCACCTTATACCTCAAATTCCACTGGAATGTTGGTTGGTTCACTTCAAATGCAAGGAATGTGGTTGCTGAAACAAAAGAAAGTCTGAAACCAAGAATATACTGAGAAGAAAATTGGGTAATTAAAAATGTTACAACTTTTAAACTAGTTAGGGTTAAAATCTTACTGGCGCTGGCAATATTTGTAAGCTTTAACCAGCTCAGAAATGACAGGTAGTTCAGCAACAGCATAACTAATGGGGAATTTGTTGGTTAGAGGTACCATATTCAATTGCAGACCCACTTCTGCTTGTGGAAAAGCAGCACTGGTAGATAATTATGAGTTAGGCATAATCACCTTTTATGAGTTGCATTTCTAATGAAACAGGGCAGTGGCAGTTTTTCAGGCAGCAACTGTGGCAAACCTGCTAGAATACTGGGGAAGTTGAAAACTATGGCAAATATATTTATATTAAAAAATCTATTTAGAATTTACTTTAGAGATACAGCATGGAAACAGGCCCATCGGCACACCAGGTCTGTGCCAACCAATCACCCAGTATCCTACATTCAAGGAACAATTTACAGAACTTGCCAATTAACCAACAAACCTGAAGTAGACACAAAATGCTGGAGTAATTGTGGGAGGGAACTGGAGCACCCACGCGGTCACAGGGAGAACGTACAAACTGTATAAATAGCACTTAGTCAGGATCGAACCCAGATCTCTGACATTGTAAGGTTGCAACCCAGCCGTCACGCCACTAAGTCGCTCTAGTTCACTTCACTGAGGTGTCTCAGTAACAAAGCAAGTTATTAAAGAGACCTCAGGTGGAGCACACGCCCCAATCTGTATCAATGATGATGAAGTGGAGACTGAGTTGAGAACTTTAAGTTCCCAGTTATAAATATCAAAAATAATTTGTCCTGGTTCAATCACTTAATGCAACAGCCAAGAAAACACACCAATGCCTCGACTTCCTCAAACGATGAAAAAATTCACCATATCCCAATAAGGCATTCTATCGGGATGCTTCACACTTTGGTATGGCACCTGCTCTGCCCAAGACTACAAGAAATTGCTGATAGTTATGAATGCAGTCCAGTCCATCACACAAACCATCCTCCCCAATCCGTCTCCCAACCAAATCTCTACTTCATGCAACCTCATGAACGCAACCAACATGATGACCACGTACCCTGGTCATTCTCTCTACTCCTCTCTCCGGTTGGGCAGAAGATTGAATTGAATACCTTTATTTGTCATTCAGACCTTTCGGTCTGAACGAAATGCTGTTGCCTGCAGCCATACATGTAATAATAACAAAACACAATAAACACAAATTAACATCCACCACAGTGAGTTCACCAAACACCTCCTCACTGTGATGGAGGCAAAAGTCTTAGAGTTACTGTCTCTTCCCTCCTCTTCTCCCTCTGCGCCGAGGCGATACCCCACCGGGCGATGGCGGCCCGGGGGGGTGGTCGAAGCTGCCCGCAGCTGTTGCAACGGGTGCTCCGGAAAACAGGCACCAGCCAGTGACCTGCGAGCTCCCGACATTGTCCTCCACCGGCCCACGGCCGAGCCCAGGATCCAGGTCGCCGCCGCCTCAGCCGCCGTAGCACCGTCTCCGCTCCGCACCGGGCCGCCCACAAGGCAGCGTCTCAGCCCCGCACCGGGCTGCTCACACGGGAGCACCTTCCAGCCGGTAGCCGTGCTGGCCGCACAGGAGTGTCTCAGCCCCGCACCGTTCGCCCTCACCGGAGCGCCGAGTCGCGCCGCTACCCGGACGTCGCCACAGCTCGAAGACGGCCAGCCTCGCGTTGGTGAGTCCTGGCTGGCTCTACCTCCGGACCCTCGAGGTTGGTCGCAGGTTGGAGGCCGCCAGCTCCGCCATTAGGCCTCAGCGCAGACGGGGGAAGAGAAGGGGGATACGACAAAAAGTCGCATTCCCCCGAAGGGAGAGACAGAAAGCTCTGTTTCACCCTCCCCCCACACACATAACACCACCTAATAACCAAAAAAATTACTAAACTAGACAAAAAAAAACGACATAAAAAGTAAAAACAGACAGACTGCAGGCGAGCCGCAGCTGTATCACAGCGCCGCCACTTCCATGATACAAACATGAAAGCACATACCGCGAGAATCAAACTTCAGGAATAAGAATACTGTTATCAAACTCTTGAACGGTCCTCTCATATACTAAGGATGTGTTCCCGATCTTCCAATCTGCCTCGTTTCAGCCCTTTTATCTACATTTTTTTCTGATTTGCCTTGGTAGCATGACAAGTTTTTTCCACTGTACCTTAGAACACGTAACAATAAACTAAACCAAACATCCATTGCCAAAAGGAGGCAATAATGTTGATGCCCATTTGAGCTCCAAGCTGAATTTATCTTGCTGTTTGACAATTTCACATATTGTCACCATCCCAACAAGAAATACATCCTATCCAAATGCATCACAACTTGGTTTGACAACATATTGCAGACTTGTGGATGTAGCCCAGTACATCACAGAAACCAGGCTCTCCCTACACTTTACTGTACTTCAGGAAAGCAGGCAACATAATCAAGGACTGCTTTGACATTGGTCATTCCCTCTTCTCCCCTCACCCGGAGGACAGAAGATACTAAAGCTTAAAAGCATGTATCACCATATTCAGGAATAGCATCTTTCCCTTTGTAACTTCATCTGCACTTTGTAATTGTAACATGAAGCTGAAATACTATTCTGCACACTATTTATTTGTCTGCTTATTGGATCTTTATTGGGGCTTCAAAATGAGCTCCATAGTCTAAAGTTGAAATTGAATTCAGAAAGCAGCCCTCATGATTGTCAATTCAGCCAATGAACCAGGGAGAAAGTGGACCACTCAAGAACAAAGGAGGGGATCGATGCTTGTAGTCGGAGGACATAGGTAAATGAGTAATTTGCATCCGTATTCACAGAGGAGAAGGACTTGGAGGACAGCAATATCAGTATGGAGAATACACATATATTAGGGCGATTGAGAGGAGGTGGTGCTGAAACTCATGGAGAGCATTAAGATGATACCAGACTAGTTGGGACCCGTTGGGTCAGCACCACTTTCTCTCAATCTCAACCTGTTTCCCCCACGCAATATTCAACCACTTACCCATAGCCCCTAACTACGCAGGCGCAGCTCATTTCCCCTCATCTGCAGCACTGCCTCCTCCTCCTCTTCATCCTCCCACTTCTTTCCCCTCTCCTCCTCCCTTCCACAATCCCTCCCTCCCTCCCTAACTCATCTCCACTCTCTACCCCTCTATTCCCCCACCTCACCCATTCCTTACCTCACTATCCCTCCTGACCTGCACCACAGCCCTCCTCACCCTCTATTCCCCACTCCCCCCTACTCTTCCTCTATTGCCCCTCTTCCCCCACTCTCCCTCCTCACCTCCCCCACTCCCCCCCCCCCTCTACCCATTCCTCTCCGTCAATCACCCCACATCTCCCTCCTCACCTCCCCAGGATCTCGAGGTTGCAGCAGTCGGTCTCGCAGTTGTCCTCAGTCGGTCTAAGAGTCTCCCTCCTCACCTCCCCAGGATCTTGAGATTGCAGGGGCCGGCCTCAGTCGGAGTCGGCCAGGCTCTGGGCTACGCAGCTCCAGTCGCACTCCAGCTGGCGGTGATGCACTAAGTCAGCTCGCTCCGCTCCTTCAATTCTCCCTGCCGGTGAGTGACAGAGGATCCGACCAATCAGTGCAGCGATTTTGTGTCAGAAGGGGCATCGCCATCCCGGCATGGGTGTCGCCGTCCCAGGTGAATCTCAGGGGAGGAGACCAATCTGCATGGTGGTGACTGGCAGGAGAGGAGACCAATCTGCGCATGCGCCGTTTTAAAGATTTTTAAACCTTAATACCTTTTAAACTATACCATCGATCGGAACAAAATTTGTTGCACTTGAGCACAGCAAAATGATGAGTAAGATGGCGAAAAATCGTAGCGCTATCCTGTACCGTTTTTGCGCAAATAGAAAAACCACGCAGACCGGAAAAGCAAAAGATCAGAGGTTTAGTTATGTATAGATGTCCCCAGAGCTTGATGGGATCTATCCCGTTATTGAGGGAAGCAAAAGAGGAGATTGCTGGATGTTGGATGAGGATCTTTGTTTCCTATCGAGCCACAGGCGAGGTCACAGAGGAACTGGGAGTGGCCAATGTTGTTCCTTTGTTTAAGAAGGGAAGTAGAGAGAATCCAGGGAATTATAGAACAATGAGCCTCATGTCAGTCAGTAGTAGGAAAACTATTGAAGAGAATTCTTTGAGATAGGATTTACTCCCATTTGGAAGAGAATGGGGTAATTATGGGTTGCCAGTGATTGAGTTATTTTAGGAGGTGACGAAGGAAATTGATGGTGGGGTGGTAGATGTTGCAAACATAGATTTTAGTAAGGCTTTTGATAAGGTCCCTCATAGTAGGCTGATTCAAAAGATTAACATGTATGGGATTTACGATGACTATGTTGTATGGATTCAGAACTGGCTTATTCATAGAAGACAAAGGGTTGTGGTGGACAGAAGATGTTCTGGCTAAAGAGGTCTGTGATCCGCGGAATTCCTCAGGGATCTGTGCTGCAACCTCTTGTGATACATATAAATTACCTGCATGTAAATGTAAATGTCAGAGAAAGGCTCTCGACCTGAAACGTCACCCATTCCTTCTCTCCAGAGAGGCTGCCTGTCCCACTGAGTTCCTCCAGCATTTTGTGTCTACCTGCATGTAAACGTAGATGGGTTGGTGAGTAAATTTGCTGAAGACACCAAAATTAATGGAGTTGCAGACAGTGAGGAAGGCTGTCAAAAGATACAGTGGGATATAGAGTTGCTGCACATTGGAAAGTTAAATGCTAGGGGAAAGTGTGCAGTTAATGGCAAGACCTAAACAGCATTGATGTGCACTGAAGGTGGCAGCACACATAGATTGGGTGGTAAAGAAGAAAACTGGTTTGCTTGCCTTTGTTGCTAGGGGCAATGAATATAACAGTCAGGACGCTATAATACAGCTCTATATGACTATATGACTTTGATTAGAGTGCATTTGAAGTATTGTGTGCAGTTTTGGTCGCCATATTACGAGAAAGATGTTAAGGCTTTAGAGGGGGTGCAGAGGAATTTAACCAAAATGCTGCCTGGATTAGAGGGTTTCAGCTACTGGGAGAGATTGGATATACTTGGATTGTTTTCTCTGGAATGTCAGAGGTTGAGTGGAAACTTGATAGAAGTATATAAAATCAGAAGACATTGATAGGGTAGAGTCAGAACCTTTTTTCAAGGGTGGAAATGTCCAAAGCTAGAGGGCATAGCTTTAAGGTGAGAGGGGGAAAGTTTAATGGAGATGTGCAGGGCAAGTTTTTTACACAGAATATTAGGGGTCTGGAACGCATCGCCGGGTGGGTGATGAAGACAGATATGATCGTGGTGTTTAAAAGGCTTTTAGATAGACAGATGGATGTGTAGGGAATAGAGGGATATGGATCATGTACAGGCAGATGAGATCAGTTTAACTTGGCATCACGTTCAGCACAAACATTATGGGCTGAAGGGCACATTTTTGTGCTGTAATGTTCTCTGTTCTGTATGTTCTATGACTGGCTTTCCCACAAATTTAATTTCATGAAAGATGAATTGAATTTAATATAAATTCGACCAAGAGATCCCGTTGGGTCCCACCCCCTCAACGCGTGGGGGAGGGGGAGAAAGAGGGGCGGGGGAAAGAGGGGGAGAGGGAGGGGGGAAGAAGAGGGATGCTGGAGGAGGAAGAGAAAGACTGACGAGAGAGAGGCGGGGGGAGAGAGAGGAGAGTGGGGGAGAGAGGAGGAGAGGGAGAGAGAGGAGGGGGGAAGAGAGAGGAGGGGGGGAGAGAGAGGAGGGGTGAAGAGAGGAGGGGAGGGAGAGAGAGGAAGGGGGGAGAGAGAGGAGTGGGGGAGAGAGAGGAGGGGGGGTGGAAGAGAGGCGGGGGGGGGGGGGGGGGGTGAAAGAGAGGCCGGGGGGGGGGGGGGTGGTTGGGGAGAGTAGGTTAGAAGTTCACCTGCTTCTTTCTCAACAGAAAGAGTGATAGGTACTGGAAAAAAAGTTTAAATGGTATATGTTATGTTTCAGATAAAACCACTTGCAGCACAAATTCTAATTTGTGGGATTATTGAAGAAACGATTGCCAAGTGGTACTCCGTTTGTCTTTAGTAAATTGTCGACTTGTACCTCAAGTATACCCACACAGACACTGCTTTGTGCCCATCTCATTCAATTGGCATGTAAAATTGCAATTTCAGCTGTTTCTAGCATCTGTGTCTCTTTTAGATCTCCCCCTCTACCCCTCCCAGTTGACTAAACAAACTGAACAGCAAGCACCAATAAATCAGTTCGTGTCCAGCAGCAGCTGCCATTGCAATACATCTGCTTCTGTTCTGGAGGAATAAGAAATAGACCATTGTACACTGCAGTAACACAATTGTTCACAAAGCTTATTTGACGGGATGCTCGAGACAGTTGCTGGACTGAATACTGAGAAACAACCCACTGATGAGTGACTAACCAATTTAATTTGGCCATTGTTGTATCTTTCTTGATCTTTACAATAAAGAAAAGTGTAGAGAAAAAGTTCCCATTGCAATCTGCAGCAAGATGACAAATTAAAATATTTCAAGTCTTACAATTTAAGAAACAGCATCATTATAATTTCATTTTTTTCATTTTCAGTTCAGAGATTCTCATTTTGATTTTCTCAATAATCTCTGGGCTATTTTCAGTTAATTAAGATAAAACAGTCAAGCATTTCAACGTTTGGTCTCTGTATATACAATTAAATTAAAATCAGTTCCTTCTTTTTCGTTCATGTGGTCTAAGCAAAGACATTTAGTGTTTTGGCCATGCTTTTACTCTCCTGTCTCACTTCACGAGGTAAAAACACAGACCAACACATCCCACAAACTAACAGAATTAGTCAGCGAGCTATTTGAAGACCTCATCAACACTCCAAAAGCAAACCAAAAGAAAAGGTAAAAAGCAGAAATCTTTTCTTCATTGCTTAATAGAAAATGATTTTAATTTGCTTGCCTAAATATTTTCATTTTCTTACAATACATTATATATTTCTCTTAATTCTAACTTTTGAACGCGTTTGGATGATTGTATTCATGTGTAGTATTATCTGATTTGTTTGGATAGATTGCAAACAAAAACTTTTCACTGTACTTTGGTACACATGACAATACAAAATCTAAACCTAAACCTAAATCTTACTTACCATTTATTTTTTGAGTAGCATCTTCCATCATAATTTATCAAGTATTGGGTGGCACAGTGGCACAGCAGTAGAGTTGCTGCCTTATAGTACCAGACACCTGTGTTCAATCCTGACCATGGGTGCTGTGTGTACGGAGTTTGTACGTTCTCACTGTAACTGCATGGGTTCTTCCGGGTGCTCTGATTTTCTCCCACATTCCAAAAACATGCAGGTTTGTAGGTTATTTAGCTTCTGTAAAATTGCCCCTTGTGTATAGTATGCGAAACTGAGATAACATACAACTTGTGAACGGGTGATTGTTGGTTGGCACGGATTTGGTGGGCTAAAGGATTGGTTCCACGCTCCATCTCTAAACACTAAACAACTTCTTATGCAGAAGTCCTAATAAGGTTTGGGTGCGGTCGGTGGGAAGTGGGGGCAGGAGTTAAGGCATATGACACGAACCTTGAAAATCATGACATCATCTGGATCTTCCCCACAACAAGCTGAATTAAGCTGAACTCATTCTTAAAAGCAACAAAGAGGATACCTAGATATCGCAACACATTTAATAAATCAGTTTTACTCTACTATCTCTAGTCTATTAAATTCAGGATAAAGCCTTTAACAGAGAGCACAGTGCCTGAATATAGCAACATTTTACCATCAGGATAAACTTGGAATTTCAAGTAGCGAGAGGAGAGGAGTTGGTTTGTGGGAACTGCTCCAGTACATCGAGTGCGCGGGCCGACCGGACTTTGAATAATGGTGTCAAAAATGGCAGCACCCGCGTGTGTAATATATGAAAAAATAATTTCACTGTGCAGTTGCATATGTGACAAATAGCACTATTGAACTATTGAGGTACCATATGCCCATTCGTAGTATCTGACCATCTCCATCAAGCAAGAATGATACTATTGCTTCTGTTGTGGGGAATGGGCACTCTGAGGATCATCAATCATGAAGTAACAACATTGGCTGGATACTAAATTATTGCAGAAGCATCACAGAAGCTGCCAGTGGAGTGATTACTCTCTGCCCCACTTATCCCAGTTGTTGACCATCCTGGACTCAAAAGTCTGGCTTTTGACAGAAGTCACTCGAAGCTCCAAGAATACTTAAGATGGCAGACATATGCCTCTTTAGATGTAGCCTGAAGAAAGTTTCTTGCTTGATTTAAGAAGTGCAATCACAAAACAATACGCCAATTGATTTGGGAAGATGGTGGTTGCTGCACATTAGACCATAAAATAGCCCATTCTTCTTATCAAGTCCATGTTGGTTGCCAATAGAGCAGTCCTGACCATTTTATCACCCTGCTCTTTGTCCGATCAATCACGTTAGCCATTTATGTTCCACAGAAGCAGTTTTCTTCATCTTAAATCTCAGTGATGACCATCTATTCCATTGTCCATTAAATGCTTATCCAACCTTCCTTAAAATACAAATGCAACCTTTCTTTAAATATATCTCCATCTTTACCCATCCTCGACAATGCTTTGAATTCTCTGTGCCTTTCAGCTCTAGAGCTTATGCAAGTTCATGCCTTTTATCCCACCACTGGTGTTATCTGCTATTGAAGCAATAAGCCGTGGTATTCCCTAACCTGAACCACCATGTGACTTTAAAATACGCTTTTAATAGTAAGATTAAACGAGAACTTACCAGTTCGAAGTTTGATCTGTATTTTATGAGGAGTAACGTTGAGGGAATACATGAAGAACCCGCCAGCACGCTCGTGTGTCATTCTTCAAAGCAGCGGAGTGAATCACAGATACGTGTAATGACTTAAGCATAGTAAGATTAGAGAAAAGATACCAGTTGTGTTTATGATCAAGGGTGGGAGCGGAGGGCATGTATTCCCTCAACGTTACTCCTCATAAAATACAGATCAAACTTCGAACTGGTAAGTTCTCGTTTAATCTTACTATTTTACTTCGGAGTCACGTGAGTGACTACATGAAGATTTCAAAGCTCTGTGATTCAAGCCGTGGAACGAGTTCATCATCACATCTGCCTTGGTTTTGGGGAGAATAGTGATAACATATTAAACATCAATATGATATATATAAATAACCATAAAGTTAATAATAATTGATAGCCCCAGTTTTTTGGGGTAAATTATGGTACAGAAACTTAACAATGTTTCTGAAAAATTCCAGTTTCCATTACTGGTTAGTTATAATCCTTAGAATGTTCTTTCCGATGGCCATCCTGCAGTCCTGAGGATTTTATCCATAGGAACCTCCAATTTAAATGCTGCCGACGTTGCTGCAGCCTGGTGGAGTGAGATTTTAACCCAGTTAGTGTTTACACCAACTTATGTCAATACTATGTTAGCTATTTAGCTGGCCTGGCCTGTTATTCTTTAATGAGGCTGTCTGTCGTTGATGAGAAGTTCCTCTTCTGTGCCACTTATGGTCTGGGTTTGTTCCATGTATATTTGTAGATGTCTCACAACACAGTCAATCATCTGTAGGGTAGGCTCTAAAAAATGTTATTTTAAGGCATGCTGACCCCTGTCTGTTTAGTTCCCTAATTCCTGAACATAGAAGTGTAAGTTGCCAGGTGAACTGGTCAAGGTATCCAGCCTTAATTTGGTAGGGACTGAGTCCTTAGTGCCGTGACCTAAGCCATCAGCATGACAGTTTTGTAAAATGGTAAAAACTGTAATGACAGCGCTGTGGCTGGAGCCCAGTTCTTTAACAACGTTAAGACGATGCTGATGTCCCATATTTGGGAATACCTGGTCTTTGGGGAATTCTCATAAAAAGTGTCCCTCATAAGCTGTTGTCCCGTTCTCTTGCCATAGGTAAGTAGATGGGCCAATTCTGGCACAGTTGATGTCACTAATACTAATCCCTGTAGGTTAACAAAGCTTCCAAACAGGCTGGATGATGTATTATGGTTGCAACACATCTCCCATTAGTTTATGTATTTTAGACATTGTCTTTAGGTTGATTGTCTGTGGCCCGCTGTGATCATGTCCATTGCTCTGGCCGTCTGTTTTGGATGGTGCTGCATGGTTCTAATCTCATTCCCTAATACTACCTAGAACCATGGTTGGGTAGGTCAGTCGGGTACTGTTAAAAACACCAGACGCAGAGTCTCGTAGTATTTCCCTTATTACCCCCCCCCCCCCCCCCCCCGCCCCCCCCCGATGAGGTTGCCAAATTGTGTTGGCCAGATTGTTACATGATGTAGATTCCCTTTCACCCATGTGGTTGATATGTGCTACCACAGTAGTGTTGTTAATTTATAATCTAATAACCTGTTTAATATATTCCAGAGCAACATGACTTTAGGCCATGAAAAAACACCCAACATTTCCAGGTAGTTATGCCCAGTGTTAGTAATAATGATGCTTGCTGTGTATTCCATCTTCCTCCACAGCTGGAGATGGAATTGGTAACACACCGTCCTAGTGCATAGTATCCATATGTAGGACCATAGACTGGTTGCTGACAATGATAGGATTGGAGCAATGCCCAATGTTATCTTTCCACCATTTAGTTCCAATATGGCTTCTGTATGGCTTCATCATTCTATTGAAATGATCACCATTAATTTTAAGAGCTCATATTTTGGCCCTCTGTAAATCTTTATAATTTAAGGGTCTGAATTATGTGGCTGGAAACCATATGTTGCCAATATTCTTGCTACCAGTCTGATGGATGGTTTATCCTCATGTCAATGATTTTGCTGTATGCCTCTATTAAGGTTGTAACCTCTTTTGGCAAAGTTACTGACATGAGGAACTGAGTTAATGGTGAACCCCAAATAATCCCTTTAGTTTGAAGGCTTTAATTTTGATTTAATTGGATGGATAATGATCCTAGTTTCCAAATAATTGTTAAGTGGCTGTTACTGTTTGTTCAGCCCGTCCTAAGTTTCCACACAATTAGTATGTCATCCAAAGAAGCCATTATTTTGTAAATAACCTAGGTGCTAATGTAAACACATTAGGTAGTGCTCTATGCTGCTAGAGCTGAGCCATCCAATTAGATAAAAATAACGTCCGTGGTCACCTGTTATGGGTACTGAATTTGTAAGCATCCTTTGAATCAATGCTTGCCATTTTCGTTCTTAAAACGAATATACTTATCAATAGAAAAGGTTTCTGTTCTTAAAACGAATATATCGTTTTATTTATTTCTATTTATTTATTTATTTAATTTTATGATATATGGTCCCTAGATAAGGGACATATCAGACATTTAAAATGATAAGAACAGATATTATACTTGATCTTAGCCAAAAAGCCGAGATCTGATCTATGATTGATGCGTCAAGCGCCATATCCTATTTTGTTAGGAAGGGAATGCGTAGATAATAATTCTTCCCTTGCAATGCAGCTAAAACCCCATCTGTTGCTGATGTCCAGTGTCTGTATCCCTTATGACATATTTGGTAATTGGTGATTATGTCTGGATACGAGTAGATCGGCATCTGGTGTTCCATATCGTGTAGCCCAACTTGGTGTTCTCCTCCAAATTCCTCTCTCGATATATCAGCTGGACTAGAAGGTTATGTGTTGTAAAATTCTATTGTGTATCCCCGGATACTGTTTAAGATATGAGTGTCAAAAAGTTATTTATTCAATGTCTTCTCGCACCAACCTCCTTGCTTCCTTCTGGTTTTACTGTTTTCTTCTGGATCCCCGAGGCCGTGTGTTGTGGGTGTACACATCTTCCAGCATAGGGGCGATAACTTTGAGGATGATGTTTGGACGTTTAGATGAGCTCCAGTTTGGCTTCATTGTCCAACTCCTTGACCTTCTAGATAGGTCACCCCCAAATAAAAAGATTTTGCTAGGAGGTTTTGGGTTTACACAGGCCCGCATCAATCCCGGTTGGATGTAACCAGATGCATAAATTGATTAGTTTCCCCAGTTAGCTTTACTCACAGCTGTACTGTTGTTCCCCCTGAAACATAGACAGACATTCCCGTGTGACTTCCCAGATGGGAATGGAATTTGTCAGTACATTTTTGGACTGCTAAATCCTTCAGTCACAACATAAGTATTCCTGTATTTCTATCAGGAAAGGACCAATAATGCACTCTATGTACTTTGTGACTTAGAAAAGGCATCACCTCATTGTTACAGCTCTTACATCTGTTTACCTGTCCAGGGTTTGCCCTAGACTTGACCCCAGCACTCTTTTGACAGAAGAGTCTACTGGGGAGAGAGAAGCATGATTATAGCCCTATAGAAAAGGTGCTGCTTCCTTCTCCCTGAGTCTGTCTTTTCCTCAAACACTTCCCTGTAATAGTAGAAGTGAAATACAGCCCTGTATAGGGTGCTGCTATGGGACTAACCCACTGGAGGATTTCTTCTTGGACCTGCATCGCTGCAAAACAGTATGTTCTCGCAGGTGCAGGCCCCGCAGTGCCAATGCGGTGCAGTGTACACGGCCACTGTGCCGCCGGTATCCCCGTTGGCCTGCGGTGCTCCAAAGCGCGGTGCAGTGCTCAGAGCACTGAGCCGCCCGTACTGCCGTTAGCCTGCGGTGCTCCAACGCGGTTCAGTCCCTCGGGGAGCTGGCCGCTCGCAAACCGCAGGTATGGCAGTTTTAACGCGGTGCAGTGCTTCCCGCACTGTGCCGCTCCTTCTCCTTGGTCTGCGGTGCTCCAACGCGGTGCAGTCCTCTCGGGGAGCTGGCCGCTCGCAGCCGCTGGTCTGGCAGTTTTAACGCGGTGCAGTGCTTCCCGCACTGTGCCGCTCCTCCACTTGGGCCTGGGGTGCTCCAACGCGGTCCAGTCCTCTCGGGGAACTGGCCGCTCGCGACCCAAGCCCAGCTGCTCCAACGCGTACTCAGTGCTCTCGGGCACTGACCGCTTGCCGCTATTTTTAGTGCTGTGGAAAAACCCCAGCACCTTCCAGCCCCTCGGACCCATGTAGTATAGGTCCGTGGGGCTGTTGTCCGAGCCGTCGGAATGACGGCTCCAGAATGCTCCACCGCTGTCGGCGTCCTGCTGGAGCTGAGGTCGGCTCCGGCTCCCGTTTAAGGGAGATAGTGGTGCCCCCGGCCGTTGCTGGCTGCCTGCAGTTCTGCAGACTCTCCCCAGCCAGTTTTCATCAGCCTGCCTGTAAAAAAGGTAAGTCTAGAAACTAAGTTCTCCTACCTTACTTGTTGCAGGTTCAACCCTGCCGTTTGGGAGGAACGTCCTCCCCTCGTAATGACTTGTTCACAATGCGTGTAGCGATAATGACACACGAGCGTGCTGGCGGGTTCTTCATGTAGTCATTCACGTGACTCCGAAGTAAAATCAAAGTTTTGATCATCATTCTTAACACAAGACATTGCATGGACATTGGGGAGCTTTTGGACCTTGGAGGGCTTGGAGGATTTGAAAGTCTCAAGAGCTGGAGAGAGTTGGCAAGTTATGGGCAATGTAATGAGGAGCATTAGATGCCTGGAGACCATTGGAGTTTGATGCTGGTTGACACACTGACAATTACGATGAACATGAGGTGAATGCATGTCATCCAAGGATGTACACAAGGAAGCTACTCGCTCTTTGATTTCACTATTTTCTCTTTGTGGAGACAGGCCAGAAATGTAAATTGCATTGGGCAGAACAGATGGTTTCAGAGGATGAATTATAGTCATGTCTGGGGTCTGCATGTGGGCAAGTAATGACCTGTTCAAAACCACCTGGCTGCATGCACATCTGTTATTCATCGCAAGCCATCCATAGTTCAATACATTATATCTTGAATCTTTTTACAGATGTACTTAAGTGGGCATTGACGTGACAGATTTACATGATTTAGGTGCAGGTTGTAAGAAATTTAAAAACAATGCTTCAGTAAATAGTCTGAAAGTCAGACCAGTTGACAGGGCTGATTTTATAATGTGATGATATTTAAGTAGAACTGGTTCATTGTATGTGACCTATTTCAGTAGTATTCAAATCAGGTGCTATTGCACTTTAGTTTAATTAGTCACCTGGTGGCACGGTGGTGTAGCGGTAGAGCTACTGCCTTACAGCGTCAGAGAACTGGGTTTGATCCTGATTACAGGTGCTTGTCTGTACGGAGTTTGTATGTTCTCCCCATGAGCTGTGTGAGTTTTCTCCGAGATCTTTGGTTTCCTCCCCCACTCCCAAGACGTACAGCTTTGTAGGTTCATTGGTTTGGTATAAATGTATAAAATGTAAACTTGTCCCTAGGATAGTGTTAGTGTGCGGGGACTGCTGGTTGGTATGGCCTCAGTGGGCCAAAGGGCTTGTTTCCTCGCTGTATCGCTAATCTAAACTAAACTGAACTAGATTTGTGAAAGAAAGGATTTTAAGATTTTAAAAAAGACAACAAATGCTGGTGTGACTCAATGGAACAGGGAGATATCTGGAACACATGGATAGATGACATTTCAGGTCCAGACTCTTCTTCGGACTTAAAATTCAGTTCTAAATTCTAAGATTAACCTTGTGATGTGGGGACAACCAAAAGAATCCTGTTTTCCTTCAAATCAATAACTCCAGGCACATCCTTGCAATTCTTGTAACTTTCTCTTAATGTGAATGAACTCAGGGCATGATCTACTCAAGAACACTAAGTGGTTGCAGTCATCATCAGACCAAAATATTCTGACAAGTAAAAGGAAAATAACCCTACTCTCTTTTGTTAGTATTAGCTTATGTGGTTATGCACATAGCTGTGTTTGGATCTCTGCCACGAACAATATTTATGTGGCATTAACATAGAATGCATGCCCAATACAAAACAGTCTGGTGACGTTGTGGTAAAGGTTGGAGAGCATCCATTAGACATAAGTAGACCATGACTTCAAGCATGAAACCACTGGCCCCATTTTGGAGTCTCACATTCCAGCTGATACTTCCTTAACCTTGTTGCATAACTCAATATAAAGAAGCATCATCTCCCCAGCCTGGGATATTTAAAAAGGGACTATCCTTTATTTACAGATTAGTGGCTGGTTAATTTCTACAATAAATGTTAGATCTTTACATTTTTGTAATACTTTCCATGATTCTTGCAATGCCAATGCCTACAGCAAACAATGTGGCAGAGACTGAAGGATTTTGAGGTGAATCAGGTCTAATATTCAAACCAATTTCTTTCAAGAGTGGGCGCCCCAGAAATCCTTCCTTTTGGAATCAAACACAAGTTTCACTAGGTCTGCAAAATTGTGATCTCAATAGGAATGGAGCAAAAATGCAAAATATTTAAAAACATTTATCAGGTTTAAATTCCATCTGTCAATGCTCTGCCTTCATCAATATATCTTGTTACTTCTTCGAAAAACTCAGAAAGAGGTTGCATAAAACCGTGCTGACTATCTGTCCCTCCAAATTTCTCCCACCAATTTCTCCAACCTGGCTTATCCCTGCTGCCCTTCTTGAATAAGAGGACCACATTTGCTGTCTGCTACTCATCTGGCACCTCACCTGCGGCCAACAAAGATTTAAAACTCTACCAGGGCCCCAGCCTTTTCCTTTCTTGTCTCTCGTAGCTGACTGAGGCACCTTATCAGGTCCTGGAGATTTATCCAGCCTTGTGCCACTTCTTCACATCTCCATGTTGCAACTCCTGACATTCGGAAGAACAAATGCTTCCACCCGTATATTCCTCCCAAGTCACCCACTAAACTGGAATGCCATTGATGGTTCCTGTGAGTAAAAACACGGATCCCTGGCCTATTTTACCCTCCTGTACAAACTATTCCCTGAGCGCAGGAGGATGAAGAATAATCTTAAAGCGGTGTATAAGATCATGTGAGGAATAGATCGAGTCTCTTGCCCAGAGTAGGTGAATCGATGACCCGAGGACATAGGTTTAAGGTGAAGAGGAAAAGATTTAATAGGAATCCGAGGGGTAAGGTTTTCACACAAAGGGTGGTGGATGTATGGAACAAGCTGCCAGTGTGGTAGTTGAGGCAGGGACTATCCCAACATTTAGGAAACAGTTAGACAGGTACATGGATAGGACAAGTTTGGAGGGATATAGACCAAATGCTGGCAGGTGGGACTAGTGTAGTTGGGACATGTTGGCCGGTGTGGGCAAGTTGGGCCGTAGGGCCTGTTTCCACACTGTAAGGGCCTGTTTCCACACTGTGACTTTATAAGTAGACAACCACCTTCTCAGGAGCAATGAAAGATGAATGCTAAATGCTGATCTACCTGGTAATGCTCACACCTGTGAAAATGAATGTTAAAAAACGGTTAGCTTTAAGCCGTATAGGCATGCTAGAATGTTATTACTCACATGAGAATGGGCACCCTGTTGAGTTAATAAACCCTTGAAACTTGATATAATTGTATAGGGTAGGTGATATTGGAGTGTTGCCCTTTTGTTTCCATCATGTTCGATTCTATCAAGCCTGACAATCTCATGCCCACTTTGTGGTTTAAACCCCTTTATGCCAGTATTGAAGTTTGTGGACTGATTTTTCAAACTGTATAAATAAACTGTATTGAGAAGCGGATGAATAAAAAGAGATATTACTTTAATGCTGTTAGGTAAGTTAAACTTAACCTCTGCAGTATAAACAATATTTCCTTTGTTTGGATGGATTTTACTCCCTTTATTGCTGATTTCAAGTGCTAACTAATATATATTCCTATTCTTTCACCATCGATGCTGACTGCACATACATTGTCATTTTCTTGGCAGCTGCAGACTTTATCTTGTAATATGCTTGGCCATTTTTACGAAGGTCTTCAAAATTTATTTTTATCTCGATCTAATTAATATTACCATTATGTGAAAGAGCATTGCATGGAAGCTTCAAAGAGTCTATTAATCGTCCTGTGTCCTGTGGAGGGGTTTTGGGTTACGGGGCTGTGGACAACTTCTAGCAGCAGTCCAGGGTTCGTATTAATATTTCTGTCATGTCACAAAATGAAGTGAGGCTTTCAGAAGGAGCAACACCAGACACACTGAGGTTGTTTAATGAATTGGAACTCTATTTTAGCAGCAGGACCTGTCATCCAATTGGCTAGATTTGAATTAAGTCAAACAATGGAGCTTATTAATGCCTCCAGAAATCAGTCAAGTGAGGCAGTTTGTATCCTAAACATAAATTAGTTATAAGGTGCTTTCTCAGGTAGGTTCCCAGGATTTAAGCCATGAGTTAGAAAGACAGGACAAAGGTATCGTTCTCTGCAATTCATAAAACTCCTAGATCTGTTTCCAAGTTACTATGGAAATTGGAAATAATCACCACACGATCCGGCCATAACAGAAACAATATTATATCACATTGCACGCACCTACTAAGGGGCCTAATGTTAGATTCGTTATTGTATTATTATTATTACAATACTTTTAACGCTGCCTATGTACCCATAAGTAGCCATAATTTTAATAATGTCCACAAGATTTAGCACAGGTATAATTTTACATACAGCTTTATTTAAAGGCAATTTACATTTGATAATGCATTGTTGCAATTATTATGACCGATTTTGAATTCTATTCACATCATTGTAGTATGATGCAGACTGCAAGAATATTATAGTCAGTTTAGAACAATGATATTATGCATTCAACATAGTTTATTTAAACGTTGTTGTATGTACTACTATGGACACAACTTCTAAATGACCTGCTTCCATGGGGTAACCAGTATGAATCCTGAGGAAGAGATGTGATAGGAATGAAGGAAAAGGCCTGATATATTGCATTCTGTCACATCTATCAAAAGTAGCTTTGATCTCAACATTAATGCTTAGAAATTGGACAGTATATTTGGGAAGCATATTGGTGAATGTGTCACCTGCCTATAGGTTCACCTCACTTGCTTATCTGGGTGACAGAAATTAGACTTTACACTTTACACTTTAAAGATACAATGTGGCCCTTCAGCTCTTCGAGTTCAAACCAACTAGCGATCACCTTGTACACTGAAGCTATCCTCTACACTAGGGACAATTTACAATTTTACCTAAGCCAATCATCCTACAAACCTGTACGTCTTTAAGTGGCTTTTTCACGGGGCGACTTGATGCAAGAGTGAACCAGAGTTTAACATCGTGGGAACCTCGTGCGATAACAGTACGGCATTCGTGGACCACCGTGGACCACCGTGGCGCTAACACCAGGTAATCGTGTAACTTGGTCACTCGGGAGAAAATTCAAGAAAGTTTGAATTTCTCCAAGAGTGACTTGTACACTTGTGGTTGAGCATTGCAACATTGTATGAACAAGTGGCCAGTGCGATATCCGTGCGATATCCGTAATAACTCTTGCGGGTACCGTGGGAACTCCTGCGAACGGTGAGTAACTGAGCAGTTTGATTGTCAGTGCTTGTTTTACCTCATTGTTAAATAAATATATTTTTTACTATCAGATTGATGTCTGCAATTCTTCATTAACACATCACTACAAGATGAATGTTTCTAATGTTATAATCCCTCTCATGCTGAAACACAATATAGTTGAAGGGAGGTGAAATAATCACATTTTCATTCTTTTTCATTTTTGAGTGTTCAGGTACCTCACTTGCTGAGCTATTTTACTCCAGCAGTTTGTGTCTCTTTTTGTCTAAAGCAGTTTCTAAGACTGTAGGAACTCCGCGGGCCAGGCAGCATCTACGGAGGGAAATGGACAGGCGACCCTTTCTTCAGGCTGCCTTATCTCTCTCCCCCCCCACCCCTCCCCCCTACTCCCACCCACACACACAAATGCTGGAGAAACTCAGCGGGTGCAGCAGCATCTATGGAACGAAGGAAATAGGCAACGTTGCCTACTACCCTCTGTGTAAAGAAGCTGCTCCTCAGCTTTCTATTAAATCTTGCCCTCTCACCTTAAACCCGTGTTCGCTACTTTTTGATGCCCCGACCCTGAGTAAAAGTCTGTGCATTTCCCCTCGGTTATACACCTCCATTAGATCACCCTTCAGCCTCCTGCACTCCAAGTAACATAATCCTCGCCTGCCCAACCTCAGCGGGAGAAACTCAGCGGGTGCAGCAGCATCTATGGAACGAAGGAAATAGGCAACGTTGCCTACTTCCTTTGCTCCATAGATGCTGCTGCACCCGCTGAGTTTCTCCAGCATTATTGTGTACCTTCGATTTTCCAGCATCTGCAGTTCCTTCTTAAACACAAATGCACCGAGTTCCTCCAGCATTTCGTGTTTTGTTCAGTATTCCAGCATCCGCTGTCTCCCGCGTCTCCAATAAAACAAAACTACTGTCAAAAGGGTGAAGAATAGGGGCAGAGATAGATACATTCCTGATTAGTGCGGCTGTCAGGAGGTTATGGGGAGAAGGCAAGAGAATGTGGTTGAGAGGGAGAGATAGATCAGCCGCGATTGAATGGCGGAGTGGACTTAATGGACCAAATGGCCTAATTTTGCTCCTATAACTAACAAAGATAGTAATTGTTAGGGAAATGTAGTTATTAAAGATGAGGGGGAGCAGAAATGGGCAGTCTGGGATGGCTCGCGAGATACTTGCAGAGAGGCACAAAAGTTAAAGAAAGGGCAAATAAACAGAAAGGGGGGGGGGACTTCCCTCAGTGCCCATCTGTTACCATTAATTGGACAGTTCGGTCTGTGAAACGCAACACGCCAACCCCGACATCCAGTCCTTTGAAGATAAACACCAGTTGCTTGGAGCAACTCAGCCGGACAGGCAGCAACTCTGGAGAGAAGGAACTGGTGGCGTTTCGGGTCGAGAGCCTTCTTCAGACTGAGGTCAATCCCCTGCATGGATAACAGGAGTCCCAGCCAACACGACAATCGCCCGCTGCAGTCTCGGAGCTTCCACTGCGAAAACGGTGCCTACATTTGAGCACTTATGTAACTGAACCATCCTAACACCAACCACAGACCATTCCTGAACTACTACCTACCTCATTCGAGACCCTCGGACTATCTTAGATCGTATACTCACTGGCGTTATCGAGTTACAGTGTGGAAACCGGCCCTTCGGCTCAACTTGCCCATACCGGCCAAAATGTCCCATCGAAACTAGTCCCATCTGCCTGCGTCTGGTCCATATCCCTCCCAACCTGTCTTATCCATGTACCTGTCTAAATGTTTCTTAAATGTATGGATGGACCCAGCCTCAACTACCTCCTCTGGCAGCTTGTTTCATACACCCACCACCCTTTGTGCGAAAATGTTACCCCTCACTCAGATTCCTATTGGATCTTCCCCCCTCACCTTGAACCTATGCCCTCTGATCCTCGAATCCCCTCTGTGGGCAAAGGACATATATTACCCTGGACTCTGTCTATTTCCCTGCCTGTTCGTCTCATGGTTTTGTACACCTCTCAGCCTCTGTCCCCAGTGTGGAGTTAAGGGCTTGTTTATGGGCGCCCTGGGCTGAGAACTCTGGAGGATGGGTTTTAGACTTTATCGGGAATCGAGATAGACCCCGTAATGCAGGAGCAAAGAATCGCAGACGCTAATCTGCATTGGAAAGACACAATATGCGGGAGTAACTCAGCGCTGAAGAAGAGTCCCGACCCGAAACATCATCTATCCATGTTGTCTAGCGATGCTGGCTGACCCGCTGAGTTGCTCCAGCGCTTTGTGTCTTTCCACTAGACCTGTAATAAGTCTCGGCTGGGTGTTTACTGGGATCTCTGGTGTTTAATAGACGTCCTGATGTTGTTTTGATCGGGTTTACTACTGACAGTATTTAATCAGATCCATATTAAATAATTTCCCCTTCACCTTAAACCTATGTAATCTGGTCCTCTATTCGCCTACTCTGGGCAAGAGACTGTGCATCTACCCAATCAATTCCTCGCATGATTTTAAACATTATCTTGCACACAGCATTGTTCCCTTCACCATGTATACACTATTTATGGCTCGATTGTTACTATTTATTGTCTGTCTACTGACTGGTTAAACGTTTGAAAGTTTCACCTCTCAGTAGATAATAAAATAAGACAACCATCACGGTCAATGTGAGACAAAGTCTTTATTCCTATTTGACAAAATAAAAAGACGACTTCTTGCACATATTGAGAGAAGGTGCATCACACCAAACAACATTTGTCTAAAAAAAACAGATTATTCTTCAGCTCATTAAAGAGCTCGGGTGAAATTCTGACAAAGTTTGTGAATGCACTTTTATCCTCTTCGCACAGCACATTAAGCAGCTGATCATATTGTCCAAATTGAGGTCTCCGTTGAAAGATGGGCTTCACCCAGTGAGACTTCCTCTTAATTCTCTTTTTAATTAATCTCACCCTTCTGCCTTCACGCAAGCGTTCTCGATGCACATAGTTAGTATAGGCATGTCTCCAAATGAGCCAATTCAACCAAGGGAGGAATATAGTGTGTGAAAAAAACCAATATAGTGTGTGAAAACAAAGTAACATCATTTGTGCCACGTGATTAACAACACTACAGTTCACGATGTTCATTCAAGATTAACGGGAAAGCTCGGGAGACGGACAAGTCACTCGCACAAATAACAGAAATGCCGAGTACCGTGGGAACTCTTTATCTACCCCCCGTTATATCGTGCGAAACTCGTGCTGGACCACGACCACTTCACTCTGGTGACATCTTGCGTCAACTCGCCCCGTGAAAAAGCCCCATTAGAGTGTGGGAGGAAACCGGACCATCTGGAGAAAACCCATGTGGTCACAGGGAGAATGTACAAACTCCATGTACAAACTCCAAGTCTGAAGAAGGATTTTGGCCCGAAACGTTGCCTATTTCCTTCGCTCCATAGATGCTGCTGCACCCGCTGAGTTTCTCCAGCATTTTTGTGTAACTTCATGTAAACCCATGTGGTCACAGGGAGAATGTACACACTCCCGTTCCCCCAATGCAATTTTGCACCATTCACCTGTTCCTCCAACACAACCCGTTCCCCAACACCAATATTCCACCACTTACCCATTGCCTCCAACTGCTCAGGTGCGGCTCATTTCCCATCATCCCCCGAAACCCTCCCCCTCCTCTTCATCTTCCCTCTACTTCCCTCTCCTCCTCCCCTCCACCACTCCCTCCCTCACCTCTCGCTCCCTCTCCTTTCCACTACCCTCAGTCACTCTCTACCCTCAATCACTCCCTCCCTCCCTCCAGAACCCCTCTCCCCTTCCTATCCCCCTTGACATCAATGTGAGGTGGAAGCTGCTGTTTTATTAATGAGATTCCATTGTAATGTCATTGTGGGGTGGAGCACTGCTGATGGGCAGTTTATGTAAATGAGATCCCATTGTGATGTCATACCCTGCTAACTGCCACCACAACTTCAAGTGTTTTTTCTCAAACTAGATTTTGTGAAGATTAAAATGTGAATAACGTAAAATATACCATAAATCTGAATGAAACTTTGATACAACACACCACAGGACAATGGTGGTCCAAAAAATGTAGCGTTATCGTGTACCATTTTGGCGTATTTCCAGGAGCACATGGGCATGCACACAGAATCACAAACAAGATGAGAGTTTTAGTAATATACTAAACCAAGTGGGACCCGTTGGGCCCCATTCCCCCAACGCAATATTGTACTACTCACCCGTTCCCTCATCGCAATCCGTTTCCACCACTCACCCATTCCCCCAACCCAACCCGTTCCCCCAATGTAATATTCCACCACTTACCCATTGCCCCCAACTGTGCAGGTGTGACTTATTTCCCCTCACCCCCCAACACTCCCTCCCCCTCCTCTTCACCCTCCCTCTTCTCTGCCCTCCTCTCCTCTTCAACTCCCTCCCTAACCTCTCCTTTCCCCTACCCTCAGTCACTCCCTACCCTCAGTCACTCCTTTCATAACCTCTCAGTCACTCACTCCCTCCGTAACCCATCTCCCCTCCCTCCTCCCTCCTCTTCCTCTATCTCCCTGCTCCCCCACTCCTCACTTCCCCCCTTCCGCCTCCCCCGACTAAACACAATGTTTAAATAACATTTCTCCTCCTCCCTTCCCCCTCGCTCCCTCTCCTCACAACAATGTAACAAATCTCTCATTGCACTGGGTGGAACACTGTTGATGGGCAGTTTCTGTAAATGAGATCCCATTGTGATGTCATCGTTGGGTGGAGCACTGCTCACGGGCAGTTAATGTAAATGAGATACCATTGTGACATCATAGCTGCTAACTGCCACTGCAACTGCCACTGCAAGTTAAAGTGATTCTTTCTCAAACTGGATTTTGTAAAGTTAAAAATGTGAAGGTGTAGGGGAGGGGGGGAGGTGTAGGGGAGGGGCGGGGTGTAGGGGAGAGTGTTTGTAGGGGAGGGGGGGGTGTGGGAGGGGGTGTGTTGGCTCACCGGTTCCCGGCCCCGGCTCCGACCTCACTCCTGGCTCCAGGAGCCGGCTCCGGTCTCACTCAGCTGCTCCCGTCCCCAGCGCCTGTCGCGCTCACAGCCCCCACCCGTGAACAAAGCCCACTCCTGCCCGCTGAACACAGCACACACTCCGCTGCTTCAGCTTTATTCTTGGCCTCTGGACGGGCGGCTGGCTTCTGGATGGGCGGCTGGCTTCTGGACGGGCAGCTGGCTTCTGGATGGGCGGCTTCTGGATGTGCTCATGGACTCAGCCCGGCCTCCAGCGGGTGCCGGAAGGGGCGTTACCTTCATGGTGACTGACAGGCGAGAAGACCAATCCGCTCATCTCATGATTTTTTAAACCTTCATAACTTTTGTAATCTTCCACCCATCGGAACAAAACTTGGTGGCTTGGAGCAGAAGAGAATGGTGAGTAAGGTGGCGAGTAATCCTAGCGATATAGGGGAGCATTTTTGCGGTCAAGATGAGAGTTTTAGTAGATAGATAGATAGATAGATAGATAGATAGATAGATAGATAGATAGATAGATAGATAGATAGATAGATAGATAGATAGATAGATAGATAGATAGATAGATAGATAGATCGATCTTCACATTGTGTGTCAGTTTCAGACCTTCTTATGGTACACAAATTAGAACAATGTAAACGCTTCTTGGTATTAGAAATCCTGAAGAGATTGGTCAAGATCATCTCTCTGGTCATTTGTCTGTGAATGTGATTACTGATAATAATCAACTCAATCCCACAGAACAAGATGAACTGTCACATTGATACTCTCTCAATCAACATATGTACGATAAAAATTGCTAAGTGGCAGCAAAGCTTCTTTCCTCTCTTTGCACAGAGAGAGTGGAAATTCTTTGACATTCCTGAGTTTCTTAAAGGATTAAGCACTCTCAGCTGAGCCTTTCTTACAAAGTTTAGCATGATGTAATGTCACAAATATTAGTATGAGCACTTCAGTTAGCCTCTATGCTTTGCTGTTACTTCACAATTATTAGTGTGTATATAAGATGAGCAAGAGAGGATCAAGATGACTGAAGCAATTACTTCATTCAAGTAGCACGATTGAAGGAATTGCCCCGAATGTTTGAATTTACAGTGGCACGAATGAAGAAAACAGATGCAGATTCAGGAGTCTGAAGATGGGTCTCGACCCAAAACGTCACCCATTCCTTCTCTCCAGAGATGCTGTCTCTTCCGTTGAGTTACTCCAGCATTTTGTATCCATTCCAGATGCAGGAGGGTTGAATACTGCAACAAGTAATGAAACTACTGTGTTTCATGAATTTTAACCATCATTTGTCACTCATCCACTGCTGCTCATGTCTCAGCAAGGCACATGTGAGGATGTTTATTAATCAAAATGGGCAACCATTGGAGAAAAACAAACTGAAAATGCCATTCACAACAGGTCTATTTGAGTCAGTTTGCTTTCTGAGTTCCATTAATTTTATACGTCCCTTTCATTGCTTTATTTCCCTTGGAAATAAAATATATGATGTCAGGTCTAATCAGTGAGTACACCAACAAGAATGGTTACTTGTCATACGAACTGGGAATGGAACAATGAAATTATTACTTGTTGCAGTAGTAGAGGCCCATTAACACAAGAACACAACAAATAAATATACAATAATCAATAACACAATAAATCTTCAGTAATATTAGGTAACGAGGCTAAAATAGCCTTGTTACTTAATATTACTGATCATTTATAAATTTAGTAAACCAAAATATGTGGTGCAATAAAAACAAAGTCCATAGTAGATTTTTGCTGAAGTAGGGCTGTGGTTAGGATTGTGTAGTATGGTTCAAGAAGTGAGAAGAAGCCATTCTTGAACCTGGAAGTTATGGTTCTCAGGTACTTGTACCTTCCACCCGATATTAGCAATGAAATGAGAGTGTAGCCAGAGTATATGGATCTTGTTAGCGGCCTTTCTGAGGCAGCGGTTGTTACAGATCCCTTAGATGATGGATTGGTCAATGTCCATGATGGACCAGTCAATGTCCATGATGGACCCCGCAATGTCTGCCACTTTCAGTATCCTCTCACCAGTATACATGTGGATGTTCGATAATATTTATACAACATTCATAAAAGCAAAACACAACGTGCTGGAATTACTCAGTAGGTCAGTTAGCATCTGTGGAGGACATGGGCAGGTGGTATTTCAGGTTGAGACTCTTCTTCAAACCACACAGCTTGACCCACTGAATATCTTCAGCACTTTGCATTTTGCTCAAGAATCAAGCAGATATGCATTTCCTTGTGTATCTGTTCAAAATAACAACTTGAATTGATGTAGCTTTAAGATGTAATCCAGTGGTTGGATTCTGAAGTATGTTTCTTCATGTACAAAGAACAATTTTGCATTAGAAACATTGGTGAGGATAACAGTTTTCAGTCACCAGGGTGTAAATTGGACAGAAATTTCCAATGACCACACATGCAGAGCTAAGGACATAAATTGGGGAGCTCCTGCCTGTATCACATTTCCCTTCCAGAACTTGTACCATTGTATTGTGCGACTCAGTATTGAAAATATAAAATTGCAATATACTCAATTACAGCAATATCTCAAGGACCGAGAATTAATTAATTTGCAGATGTGAGTTTTCATTTCTTCTGATTTTAATTGTATTTGGGGATTTAAATTAAAGGGCAATTTAAAAAAAATTATATTCTTTGATCATTTATCTAAAATTTTTACTTTCTTTCTTCTGGGCATATAATGTAATATGATATTATGTTATATCTTCTAACAGATTATTCCTTGTTTAGATCATCTTGTTCTTCATTACAACTTCTTTCGTCTAACTGATTACAGAGATATGAGTTGATCACACAAACCTCAGCTAGTCTGCAGAGCACTTAGACAAAACGGCATTCCAGTTACAGTATGTTTCAGTGCAGAATCCTGGTATGTTTTGAGAATAATCGTGTAAATTCAGCAAGGTATGAAAGACATTAACAGTAGTCATGAAGAAGGGGAAATTAAATTGTTGGAAATGAGAATTGTTACAAAAATGGGGAAAGTGTAAGACTGATGTCTCAAGTAAAGGATATATCTAACAACATAAAATAAACCAGAAATTGTTATAATTGCATTGAAGTATTTGCAAACGATTAATCTAATTTTTCTTGGAGATGGTCACTATGGAAGATGAATATTAGGTTTCTCAGATAATCATGGAGAAAATTAACTTTAAATTTAACCAAATAGCATAATACAGCATGAAAATATAATTTAAAGACAAGATGTTAGAAATAGCAACTTTTACTGCAAAAGGTTTGTGCTGGCACAAGTGTTATAAAGGGAAAAGTTATGTTTTGCAGTTCCAAGCAATGAACCTTGACATTACAATAATTATTTGGATACTAAACTTGTACAGACAAACTATGTACGGAACCTTACCTCTAAATGTAGACCATGGTCAGCTGATTGGTGTTTGCTGTTGCTTATTAAATAAAGATTAAAACTTTTTTTTAAATCCTTAAGTTTGAGAAGACCTTTAACAAATATCAAACAATGAAGAAGAACTGGGAATTCACGGAGAGATAGGTTAAATAAAATGGTAGAGTAAACATCATAAAAATCAATTTCTGTGGAATTTATTTATATCTTTGAGAGGTTTTTTAGATTTCTTTGTAACCGTATCCAAAATCTAACACAGGTTCATAGAGGTGAGAAATTTGGGGTAAATGAAGCAGTCATTCCCCTTATACAAGTCAGAGCCTCACACATATACATTTTAATTTAGGAAACTATCTACCAAAAAATTGATGACATTTTAAGTAGATTTAAGCAAGCAAAAAGCAGTAACGAATATTTTAATAATGCATGCTATATAAAATACAAAATACACAAGCTTTATAGCATTATTCCATAATATTGTGAAGACAATTTGAGGTCCAGTAAGATGAAACAATAGATTGAGCATCCAAATGTATATATTTCAGGCACAATAGCTGCTAGATAGAAGGTACAAGGAACTGCAAATTGAATTGAATTGAATTGAATTTCCTTTATTGTCATTCAGACCTTTCAGTCTGAACGAAATTTCGTGCCTGCAGTCATACATACAATAATACAATAATAGACAACAGAACAGACAGTAAACACAAATTAACATCCACCTGGATGCTGGAATGCAAATGCACTTGAAATACAAATGCTGGAATCTTGAACAAAACACAATGTTCTGGAGTAACTCATCAGGCCAGGCAGCATCTGTGGAGAGAATAGACATGTAACTTTTCAGGTCGAGAGGCTTTACTGCAAAATGCATTCAGTGAATCCTAGAAAGGTTAAAATGTTTTCATACATGAAGCTACACAAATGCAAATAGCAGAAATTGACATAGCAATGGGTACTGAGATATTGTAAGAAAGTTTCTCTGCACAAGTATCGATTATTAAAATGCCATGTCATCCAATAGGAAAGGCATGCCCCAACAACCTGCATAATGCTTCTGAAAAAGAAAACAACCTTTTGTAAAATATTCATGATCAATGTTACAACATTTTGGGATGAAGCCACAGTTAAAACATTAAAGTTTAACTTGGCTGCTATGATCCTCCATTATGACAAAACCTAGGGCTTATAGCTTCCATCTGTCGCTTGAAAATACAGGACTAATTATATGCCAGTGGATAAAATAATTATTGGCTGTCACGTGATGATTTAAATAATTCTATAAGTGGATATGGGGTCAAAGTGAACTATTCCTCTGAACTATTTTAAAGGGCTTTGAAAAATATAGCTTTTGGCACCAGCATAATTGCAGATGTGAAAATATATTGTCAAACTTAGTTGTCCATTTTGGTTCAGGAAAAAGACATTTGGTCTCAAGAAACTAAAGCGTGAATGAAAATGCACGAAAGACCTATAAAATAGTAATGGCAAAGTCACTAGCCAGTAAAGAGGTTGAATGAAACATGAGCTCAAAGGAGAAAATGTTATTGTAGCATGATCTGAATAGATTATATAGAAAATAAACATGGATATCCTGACACAGAACGATGCAAAAGTATTGCTGGAGATCTAGGCTGCAGGTCAAAGGTTATGCATAGACATATTAACCATATAACCATATAACAATTACAGCACGGAAACAGGCCATCTCGACCCTTCTAGTCCGTGCCGAACAAGTATTCTCCCCTAGTCCCATATACCTGCGCTCAGACCATAACCCTCCATTCCTTTCCCGTCCATATAACTATCCAATTTATTTTTAAATGATAAAAACGAACCTGCCTCCACCACCTTCACTGGAAGCTCATTCCACACAGCCACCACTCTCTGAGTAAAGAAGTTCCCCCTCATGTTACCCCTAAACTTCTGTCCCTTAATTCTCAAGTCATGTCCCCTTGTTTGAATCTTCCCTACTCTCAGTGGGAAAAGCTTATCCACGTCAACTCTGTCTATCCCTCTCATCATTTTAAAGACCTCTATCAAGTCCCCCCTTAACCTTCTGCGCTCCAAAGAATAAAGCCCACTTGTTCAACCTTTCTCTGTAACTTAGTTGCTGAAACCCAGGCAACATTCTAGTAAATCTCCTCTGTACTCTCTCTATTTTGTTGACATCCTTCCTATAATTAGGCGGCCAAAATTGTACACCATACTCCAGAATTGGCCTCACCAATGCCTTGTACAATTTTAACATTACATCCCAACTTCTATACTCAATGCTCTGATTTATAAAGGCCAGCACACCAAAAGCTTTCTTTACCACCCTATCTACATGAGATTCCACTTTCAGGGAACTGTGCACAGTTATTCCCAGATCCCTCTGTTAACCTGCATTCTTCAATTCCCTACCATTTACCATGTACGTCCTATTTTGATTTGTCCTGCCAAGATGTAGCACCTCACACTTATCAGCATTAAACTCCATCTGCCATCTTTCAGCCCACTCTTCCAACTGGCATAAATCTCTCTGTAGACTGAAAATCTACTTCATTATCCACAACCCCACCTATCTTAGTATCATCTGCATACTTACTAATCCAATTTACCACACCATCATCCAGATCATTGATGTGCATGACAAACAACAGTGGACCCAACACAGATCCCTGTGGCACCCCACTAGTCACTGGCCTCCAACCTGACAAACAACCATCCACCATTACTCTCTGGCATCTCCCATTCAGCCACTGTTGAATCCATCTTGCTACTCTACCATTAATACCCAACAATTGAACCTTCTTAACCAACCTTCCGTGAGGAACCTTGTCAAAGGCCTTACTGAAGTTCATATATACAACATCCACTGCTTTACCCTCATCAATTTCCCGAGTAACCTCTTCAAAAAATTCAAGAAGATTAGTCAAACATGACCTTCCAGGCACAAATCCATGTTGACTGTTCCTAATCAGACCCTGTTTATCCAGATGCTTATATATATTATCTCTAAGTATCCTTTCCATTAATTTGCCCACCACTGACGTCAAACTAACAGGTCAATAATTGCTAGGTTTACTCTTAGACCCTTTTTTAAACAATGGAACAACATGCGCAGTACGCCAATCCTCCGGCACTATTCCCGTTTCTAATGACATTTGAAATATTTCTGTCATAACCCCTGCTATTTCTACACTAACTTCCCTCAATGTCCTAGGGAATTTCCTGTCCGGACCTGCAGTCTTATCCACTTTTATATTTCTCAGAAGTGTCAGTACTTCCTCTTCTTTGAATCTCATAGTTTCCATAGCTACTCTACTTGTTTCCCTTACCTCACATAATTCAATATCCTTCTCCTTGGTGAATACCGAAGAAAATAAATTGTTCAATATCTCCCCCATCTCTTTTGGCTCTGCAGATAGCTGTCCACTCTGACTCTCTAATGGACCAATTTTATCCCCCGTTATCCTTTTGCTATTAATATAGCTGTAGAAACCCTTTGGATTTACTTTCACCTTACTTGCCAAAGCAACCTCATATCTTCTTTTAGCTTTTCTAATTTCTTTCTTAAGATTCTTTTTACATTCTTTATACTCCTCAAGCATCTCATTTACTCCATGCTGCCTATAATTATTGTGGATCTCTCTCTTTTCCGAACCAAGTGTCCAATTTCCCTTGAAAACCATGGCTCTTTCCAATTTTTACTATTTCCTTTCAACCGAACAGGGACATAAAGATTCCGTACTCTTAAAATTTCACCTTTAAATGTCCTCCTTTTCTCTTCCACATCTTTCCCATAAAACAAACTGTCCCAATTTACTCCTTTTAAATCCTTTCGCATCTCCTCAAAGTTAGCCTTTCTCCAATAAAAAATCTCAACCCTAGGTCCAGTTCTGACCCTCTCCATAATTATATTGAAACTAATGGTATTGTGATCACTGGTCCCGAACTGTTCCCCAACGCATACCTCTGCCACCTGACCCGTCTCATTTCCTAACAGGAGGTCCAGCACCGCCCCTTCTCTAGTAGGTACTTCTATGTATTGCTGCAAAAAACTATCCTGCACACATTTTACAAACTCCAACCCATCCAGCCCATTTACAGAATGTGTTTCCCAGTCTATGTGTGGAAAATTGAAATCTCCCACAATCACTACCTTGTGCTTACTACTAATATCTGCAATCTCCTTACATATTTGCTCTTCCAATTCTCCCTCCCCATTTGGCGGTCTATAATACACCCCTATAAGTGTTGCTACCCCTTTCCCACTTCTCAGTTCCACCCAAATAGCCTCCCTAGACAAGCCCTCTAATCTATCCTGCCAAAGCACTGCTGTAATATCTTCCCTGATAAGCAATGCAACACCTCAACCTCTTGACCCTCCAATTCTATCACACCTGAAGCAACGAAATCCTGGAATATTTAGTTTCCAATCACAGCTCTCCTGCAACCATGTTTCACTGATCGCCACAACATCATACTTCCAGGTGTCAATCCAGGCTCTAAGTTCATCCACCTTTCTTACAATGCGCCTAGCATTAAAATATACACATTTAAGAAACCCACCCTCTCTTATTCTCTGTTTATTGTCTTTTTCTTCTCTCTCCCCTACATTTTGGGTCAGAGTGCTACCATTCTCTGCCTCCTGCCTCACACACTGACTGCTAGCTTTCCCAATTTGAGTCCCTCCCCCCAACCATACCAGTTTAAAGTCTCCCCAGTA
Source organism: Amblyraja radiata (assembly GCF_010909765.2). Classification (NCBI taxonomy): domain Eukaryota; kingdom Metazoa; phylum Chordata; class Chondrichthyes; order Rajiformes; family Rajidae; genus Amblyraja; species Amblyraja radiata. The sequence goes on along the minus strand of NC_045958.1, from coordinate 71,048,505 downwards.
GCCTTTGCAAATCTCCCCGCCAGGATATTGGTCCCCCTCGAGTTCAAGTGCAACCCGTCCTTTCTGTACAGGTCGCACCTTCCCCAAAAGAGGTCCCAATGATCCAGAAACTTGAATCCATACCCACTGCACCAGTCCCTCATCCACTCATTTATCCTCCACCTCGCTCCATTCCTACTCTCACTGTCGCGTGGCACAGGCAGTAATCCTGAGATTGTTACCTTTGCAGTCCTTCTCCTTAACTCTCTACCTAACTCCCTAAATTCTTCTTTCAGGACCTCTTCTCTTTTTTTACCTATGTCGTTGGTACCTATATGTACCACAACCTCAGGCTCCTCTCCCTCCCATTTCAGGATTTCTTGGACACGTTCAGACACATCCCTGACCCTTGCATCAGGGAGGCAAACTGCCATCCGGGTCTCCTGTCTGCGTCCACAGAATCGCCTATCCGACCCCCTGACTATAGAGTCCCCTATTACAATTGCCCTCCTCTTCTTTTCCTTACCCTTCTGAGCAACAGGACCGGTCTTTGTGCCAGAGGCCCGGCCGCTGTCGCTGCCCCCAGGTAGGCTGTCTCCCCCACCCTTACTCGAACATGGGTACTTATTTTCAAGGTGTACAGCCACCGGGGTACTCACCAGTCCCTGCCTCTGCCCATTGCCCTTCCTAACTGTGACCCAGTTTTCTGTCTCCCGTGGTCTTGGAGTGACCACCTCCCTGTAACTCCTTTCTATGACCTCCTCGCTCTCCCTGAGCAGACAGAGGTCATCGAGTTGCTGCTCCAGGTTCCTAACACGGTCCCTTAGGAGCCCCATCTCGACGCACCTGGCGCAGATGTGGACGTCTGGAGGGCACTCAGACTCCATGACCTCCCACATCTGACATCCAGAACAGTAAACTGCCCTGGCCCTCATTCTCCCCCTTATCCAAATACAATAAAGCCTTACCCGGGATACAAGCCAATCAGCTGCTTCCTCTAGTCCGTTCGACCAATCAGAGGCTTCCACCAGCCCCCTTAATTTAAAGTGTGATCTGCGAATGGAACGTTGCAGATTTTGGCTCCTCCTCCCTCTGTAACGGCTCCTGGGCCTCTGTTGAAACAAGCCCCGCGATGGGTTTTACACTCACCGCACGGACGTCGCTCCTCCCACACCAACGGCTCCTGGGCCTTAACTCCCAGAATCCTTAACTCCCAGAATCCTTAACTCCCAGAATCCTTAACCTGAAAGCAGAAATGTAAACCCGGGGTTGCACCCACTCAGCTGCTTCCTCTGGTCCTCTTCCACCAATCAGAGGCTTCCACCAGACTCCTTCTCTGGAAGTGAGATGGAACGTTGCAGATTTGGGTAACTCACAGCTCTAGGTAACTCCTCCTCGCACCAACGGCTCCCCGGGCCTCTGTAGAAGCAAGCCCCGCGCTGTTTTTATACTCACAGCTCCAGGTAACTCCTCCTCGCACCAACGGCTCCCCGGGCCTCTGTAGAAGCAAGCCCCGCGCTGTTTTTATACTCACAGCTCCAGGTAACTCCTCCTCGCACCAACGGCTCCTCGGGCCTCTGTAGAAGCAAGCCCCGCGCTGTTTTTATACTCACAGCTCCAGGTAACTCCTCCTCGCACCAACGGCTCCCCGGGCTTCTGTGGAAGCAAGCCCCGCGCTGTTTTTATACTCACAGCTCCAGGTAACTCCTCCTCGCACCAACGGCTCCCCGGGCCTCTGTAGAAGCAAGCCCCGCGCTGTTTTTATACTCACAACTCCAGGTAACTCCTCCTCCCACCAACGGCTCCCCGGGCCTCTGTAGAAGCAAGTCCCGCGCTGTTTTTATACTCACAGCTCCAGGTAACTCCTCCTCGCACCAACGGCTCCCCGGGCCTCTCTAGAAGCAAGCCCCGCTCTGTTTTTATACTCACAGCTCCAGGTAACTCCTCCTGGCACCAACGGCTCCCCGGGCCTCTGTAGAAGCAAGCCCTGCACTGTTTTTATACTCACAGCTCCAGGTAACTCCTCCTCGCACCAACGGCTCCCCGGGCCTCTCAAGGGGGTTCCAGTAATAGACTTCTCCCTCAGAAAAAAACAGGAATCACAAAACAAGGAAACAAAGTTGTTGCAGGAATACAATTACTGAGCAACAATATCTTGATTTCAAAGGAAAGTGCAGAATCTTGTTCTTGTTACTTGGAAACAGATTGTGTAATGGTGTAAAACTAGTGCTAGATGATGGCACCTTAGTTTAAGTCTCTCTAGAGTTTTATTCCCATTGTAGTGAATGGAAATATGAATTAGGACAAGCAGGGACTTCTGTCTTCTGGCCATACACTTTACTGGTGTTCAGTACATTACGATTTGCCTGACAGGGATCCTCAGTTCAATCAAAAGTTTAATCAAAGGAAATGCAATAAACCAACTTGCATTATGTGGATCCAATAGCTATGTAAGCAATTGATTAGTTTTCCCTGAAATAAATTGCTACTTGCTGCATAAAAACATTGTACATGAAAGAAGCCAACTTTGTTGCAGCTAACCCTTTTAAATGAATTAACACAGCAACGACATGACGGCACATTAAGAAGATCTCCTGGCTAACAGAACAATTCTAGAAATTAACAATTAATTAAGGATGTATGTTACTTTGATCCAAGGAGCTTATGTATAAAATTTAGAGCATCTATATAGTGATTTGTGGAACAATTTCTGTAGATTTGGTTTCTGTATTTAAAGAATGCACAGAATATCAGGCCAAATGGGGCAGCAGTTCTCTATGTTACATTTGTCCCAGAACCTGTCCTTACTGTAAGTGTTCTCTTTTTGGTTTCTAGCTAGGTCTTCTTTCCCACTTCTCCTCTACTTCCTCCTCCTCCTTCTCACCATCCAAGAAGGATTGGGAAATATGGGCGGAACAGTGGTGCAGCTGGCAGAGCTGCTGCCTCACAGCGTTGGAGAGCCGGGCTTGATCCTGATATTGTGTACTGGCTGTGTGGAATTTATGCTTTCTCGCTGTGACCTTGTGGGCTTCCTCCGGTTTCCTTCTACATGCCAAAGATGTGCATGTCTGTAGGTTAATTGGCCTCTAAATTGCTCCTAGTCGGCAGGAAGTGGATGTGAAAGTGGGATAACATAAGTCGAGTGTGAACGGGTAGTCGATAGTTGGTAAGAACTCAGTTGGCTGAAGGACCTTTTTCTATGCTGTGTCTTTTAATTCAACTTAGAAGATGTTTTGTGACTATGCAAAGCTTCAAATGTCTCATGGTTAATTTTGCTCATTGGGAATATCCCATTAAATGTAAGTTGCTGGCTGGGGTATCAACATTGCTTGTCACACTGGTGTTTGAGTCAAGATCAAAATCATACAGCCTGTACATAATTATTTGTGCAATGCAGTGACTGGGTAATCAACCCAGCACTGACTTAGCTAAACAGTGTTTGCAAAACTGAAGTGCTACAGGGTACCAAACGCTCACACGGGAAAAAAGATGACCTTCGCAAAAATCATTGGTTTTAACCAGGCTGCTATTGGATTGTTTCAATGTGGAAAGTGCAAATGGCCAGTGGAATGGTCAATATTCTGTCACTATCAATGAAACTCAGGCATAACCTTCAACTGTCCTAAAGTTATTGGTCCTGGATATGCAAACAATTGGTGACAGCTATGTTTACGTCTTTTCTGTAAATTCGTTGCACAGGACATTCTCACGAGTTAGTATGACTGATCAAGAAACAGGTTAAGTACCTGTTTGTCTCCTAAAGTATGACAGATCTCCAGGAAGACAGGCAGGAATTCCTTGCAGGAAAATATAGATGTATTGCACCTGTTACTTGGCCAGAAGATGGACACAAAATGCTGGAGTAACTCAGAGGGTCAGGCAGCATCTCTCAAAAAAAAGGAATAGGTGACATTTCGGGTTGAGAACCTTCTTCAGACTCACTTACTTACTTGGCCATTACTGATCCCTTCATGGCATATTTGCAGTGCCTCATTCAGCGGTGTTCGCAAGGGTATTATAGCAAGGGATGCTAATATCCACACGAAATAGGCCAGGGTAAGCAAATTACAACATCAATCCACACTGTCAAACCAATCCCCTTCCTTAACCTTGCACCTTCAGCAGCAGAATGAATCTCTCACCAATACACCTTGAAGAGATGATTGATGAATTGCAGGCAAGCTCGATTCGATTTCTACTGGGTGATGGTATGATTTTTCACAAAGGTTTTGAGCTTGCTTATATAACTCAAGTCTATTTGAAGTGGTGGATCAGGTTAGAAGGATATTCCCAGGTGGCCAAAGATAATTCCTGCAAAAACAAGTACGCGAAAGGTTAATAATTGGATAGTTCTGATAATGGGGGAGAGGATGCATGTTTAGTTCACCGGTATTGTTTCTGATCCTGACTGTTAGCGAAAAACACAGAGTCAGTTATAAATATTGAAAAAGGCCATTTGGCCCAACTTGTCCATGCCAACCAAGTTGCCTAATTGAGCTAGTTCTATTTGCTTACACTTAGCCCATATCCCGCCAAATGTTTCTATCCATGTACCTGTCTAAATTGTACCCACCCCTACTATTTCATCTGGCAGCTCATTCCATATACATTTTCCTCTCTATGCTGTAGACTTTAATGATACAGCACGGAAACAATTCCTTCGACCCAACGAATCCACACCATCCAGCGACCCCTGTACACTAACACTAATCTACACACTAGGGACAATTTTTACAATTTTAAGAAGCTGATTATCCCACAAACCTGTACGTCTTTGGAGTGTGGGAGGGAACCGGACCACCCGGAGAAAATCCATGTGGTGACAGGGAGAACGTACAAACTCCATACAGACAGCACCTGTAGTGGGGTGGGAGATTGCAACCTTTACGTGGTCCACCCTGTTTCAACGAATGCAATCAACCTGGCGTGCACAATCAAATAAGATCAAATAGAACAAGTTGTCCTACAACTTTCGGCTGTGCACACCATACGCAAGAAGAAGCACCTGTAGTCAGGATCGAACTTCAGTCTCTGGTGCTATAAGACAGCAACTCAACTGCTGCACCACTGTGTCGCACCTCATCATAAACCTATTTCTTCCAGTTTTTAGATTTCCCTACCTAGGGAAAAGACTGTGACTAATCATCTTATTTATGCCCTTATGATTTTATAAACTTCTAAAAGGTCACCCCTCAGTCCCCTGCTCCAATGTAAACAATATCCAGCCTATCCAGCCACTCCTTATAATTCAAACTTTCCAGACAAAGCGACATTTTTTGCACTCACAGTTTAATGACCTCCTTCCTATAGCAGTGTGATCAGAACTGTACACAATATTCCTGACATGCAAACTCATGTATTTGACCAACAAAGAAAGTGCTTGTTACGCTTGCCTTCATCATCCTGCCTATCTGTGTCACCACTTTAATGGAACAATATACCTCATCGTTGGGTCACTGTTCTTTGCACTCTCCAATGCCCTCCATTTATTCTGTACATTCTGGCCTGGATTTGTCATCAAAATATATGCTGCATATGTCTGAATTAAATTCCATCTGTTATTCCGAGTTGAACTAGATCCCATTGTAATCTTAGATAGCCTTCTTCACGGCCCACGATACCAACAATTTTGGTGCCATATGCAAACTTATTAACCACATTTGCATCCAAATTGTTAATATAAGTACAGACAATAGTGGTAAGGCCACATTTTAAATATTGTGAGCAATTTTAGGCACCGAATCTGAGGAAGGATGTGCTGGCTCTGGAGAGGGTCCAGAGGAGGTTTACAAGAATGATCCGAGGAATGAGTAGGTTAACCTATGATGAGCGTTTGTCGGCACTGGGCTGGTATTCGCTGGAGTTTAGAAGAATGAGGGGGACCTCATTGATACATACAGAATAGTGAAAGGCTTGGATAGAGTGGATGTGGAGAGGATGCTTCCACTAGTGGGAGAGTCTGGGACTAGAGGTCGTAGCCTTAGAATTAAAGGACGTTCTTTTAGGAAGGAGATGAGGAGAAATTTGGTTTGTCAAAGGATGGTGAATCTATGGCCACAGAAGGCTGTGGAAGCCATCAGTTGCTATTTTAAGGCAGAGATAGAGAGATTCTTGATTAGTACAGGTGTCAGATGTTATGGGGAGAAGGTAGGAGAATGGGGTTAGGAGAGATAGATCAGCCATGATAGAATGGTATTGATGATGGGCCGAATGGCCTAATTCTACTCCCATCACTTAAGACCTATGACCTTATGACCAAGTCCCATCCCCTGTCTCTGACATGCAAGCCAATTTTGTATCCAACTTGCTTGCCCTGGATCCCGTGTGACCTTCCAGACCAGCTTGCCAAAGAGCTACAGTAAAATTTAGTAGCCAATAATTCATACAAGAACTATTATTCAGTCTCGGACAAGGATAGCTGCATGAATAAACACTGTTGGTCTGCAAAGAACCATATCTCAATACAATGGTAAAATAAAGTTGCTTTGGGTGTTTGAACAGAGGTGTTTGAATATTCAGAGGTAGTCTTGTCGAGTGCCGCCATTGTTTAATTTTACAGAACCACTTGTCTGCGTCCAACATGTTGAAGAAAACTATGCAATTGTGACCACTAAAGCTGTATTTTATTACCTGCTGTTATCAATATGCTTAAAGAGTCCTTTGAGTTACTAGTGAGAGATTACCCCAGGAGATGTTTCTACCAAGTCTCCTCTTGAATGTCGGCTTGTGCTAGATAAATCACTTTTACTTTTGCAGCTCTCATCTCTGTGTGATTAGTTTTTATTTAATATTTAATACCAATTAAAATCAGCCTGAATGACCTAACTAACGTTAATATGAAGTGCTATAAGCAAAATGCATTAAAGCTGTAGTAGGCATTAACAGATGATCCGCAAATGTTTCAGACCTGGAAAATGGTGAAGGGTGGAATAATGTATGAGTGGGTGGTCCCCATGTTCTTTAGATGCTGCAGTAGATCCTTTGGTGAAAGCAATAGAAAGTAGAACAGATGTGTTGTGTCTATAGGGAGCCAGGTGATCTCGCACTCGTGCACCATATAACTGCAGGTATATTCCCAGGAAGCAAGTGCTCCAGGGCCAGGATTTTGCACCACAAAATATATTTTAATTATCATGGAGGCTAATAGCCTCATCATTCTGGTCATGGCATCATGACCACTATTATATTCTTATCCAACAACACCATTCAATAAAATGTGCAGGAAGGAACAGCAGATACTGGTTTACACCGAAGATAGACACAAAATGCTGGAGTAATTCAGCGGGAAAGGCAGCATCTCCGAATAGTCTGAAGAAGGACTCGACCTGGAACGTCACCCATTCCTTCTATCCAGAGACGCTGCCTGTCCCACTGAGCATTTTGTGTCTACCATTCAACGAAATATCGCTTTGCCTTTCAAGTTAGGGTTGTGAAACTTTTGATAACCTGGTTATTGCTAATTTGTGGCAATATCTGAATGGTTGAGTTAAATGCCCTGGTTTAACGACACACTGCCCTTGGTTGATCTATGTTTTTTATTTAAATACATTGCGAGCCGATTGCATTTCTAGCTTGCAAACTGTTTGGGTTATAAAAGTTCTCAGGAACAGAATCCTGACATAAACTAGGGAAGATTGTTATTGAACTTGTTTTGTCTATTGTAGTAGATATCATCTCAAGGATTTCCATTGATTTATAAAACTTAATATTTTACTACTATGAAGTCATGTCTATGTTATTGCACATTATAACACTGCTGGGAACTGAAGGTATTGATCAATAATATTCAAAAATGAACATCTTTTGGTCAACTAAATCTATACAACATTTCTAAAAGATGTGATATTATGTGTTAATGTTATATATTTTTACTAAACCCAGAATACTAAGACTATTGAGTTAAATGAGCATGTTAAAATTAGTGATCAGATTATTTAATGCAAATCAGCATTAATTTCTTATTATGAAGTTCAGACTCGCTTTGAAACATTAGATCTTTGGCTGCCTTACCAACAGTTTTTATTAGAATGAAAACATTATCATTGAGCCTCATGTGTTCTTGGCTGAAATGAAACATATAATAGTGTTTATTTTGCAACAATTTGAAAAGTGCTATGTTATGCAGGTACCCCTTAAGAGTCTTCTTCCAATGACAGTAATGTCAACATTTACACCATCACCCTCAAACAAATACAAATAATGCCACATTGTGAGCAATTGTCACTTAATCCTATAATGTTTTGGCAACTTCAAAAACGTTTCAGATGTAAGAGAGATGTTAGCTGAAGCACCAGATAGTTCAGGTTGAATGAAGCCACTGATCAGTGTCCATAGAGGATTGATGACTATTTGTTTTGGACAATGTCCAAAGGGCTTAGTCCTCTTGACCTTCTATGCCCAACCGAGGAAGTATTAAGCTTGAAATGCATTAGATTTTTTAAGTAGGCCACCCATGAATACCCACCTTTATTTCTGCTTTGTGCTTTGAACTTAGTGAAACTAAATCTTGTAGCCTTTTAGTAATACTGAGTTACATCACTCTTTGTTTTTGCAGAGTTTATCAGTTCTGGATGGACTGAAAGTCAACCGTATATTCCTGCTGCTAAAATACACATTCTACTTCTTCTCATGAAACAGGAGAGTGTTTCTAAAAAATGTCAATCTAATTCCTGAAATAAGAACTCTGAGTTCCATCACAGCAAGAGTTTTCTAGCAAGTTAGTGTAAACACTTCAAGGACGTTCTCCAAGACTCCTTTAAAAATGATACATCCTCACCCTGTCTTTGGCCAGTGATCATTACAAAGGGAAAAGGAACATCTGGGAAGATATCACAGACTCTGAGTCTCCAGGATTAGAGCAAATAGACCACCAAACATAACAGTTGAAGGAACATATCCCAAGCAAGTCGCCCACTATTAAGTACATCAAAAGGTGCTATGTTATTCAGATGCCCCTTAAAAGGTCATCTAATCCTAATGGATGTTGCAATGGTTTGGCAACATCAAAAACATTTCACATACACTCTGCAGAGTTTAAATTGTACTCTCCAGATATCTGACAACCCACAGAACCAGCGTGGAAGAAAATAACATTTAACCCTGAAGGATTGCACAAGGAGAAAGAAAGAGAAGAAGAAACTAAGAGTTTGTTAAAATTAACACCCAAATGGCAAATATCTTAATTGTGAATCTAATTAATCTACACTCTATAAATAACCTTCAACCATGATGATGCTTGAAGATGGGGCAATGCAGCAAGAGTAAAATCCAACAGATGATTGGAAATTGAATGGAAAATTAGATGAACAAACTAAAGTCGATGTGCCTTTTGTTATCGGTTGGTTCAATTTTCAGGCAGAGGCATAACTCTCTGCATCACCATCTATTTCTCTCATTTCCCTTTCCCCTGAAGAAGGGTCTCAACCCAAAACGTCACCTATTCCTTTCCTCCAGAGATGCTGTCTGACCCGCTGAGTTACTCCAGCTTTTTGTGTCTATCTTTGACTGATTTACTCAGCCTGACTCCACATATAGAAACATAGAAAATAGGTGCAGGAGTAGGCCATTCGGCCCTTCGAGCCTGCACCGCCATTCAATATGATCATGGCTGATCATCCAACTCAGTATCCTGTACCTGCCTTCTCTCCATACCCCCTGATCCCTTTAGCCACAAGGGCCACATCTAACTCCCTCTTAAATATAGCCAATGAACTGGCCTCAACTACCTTCTGCGGGAGAGAATTCCACAGATTCACCACTCACTGTGTGAAAAAAGTTTTCCTCATCTCGGTCCTAAAAGATTTCCCCTTTATCCTTAAACTGTGACCCCTTGTTCTGGACTTCCCCAACATCGGGAAAAATCTTCCTGCATCTAGCCTGTCCAACCCCTTAAGAATTTTGTACGTTTCTATAAGATCACCCCTCAATCTTCTAAATTCTAGCGAGTACAAACCGAGTCTATCCAGTCTTTCTTCATATGAAAGTCCTGACATCCCAGGAATCAGTCTGGTGAACCTTCTCTGTACTCCCTCTATGGCAAGAATGTCTTTCCTCAGATTAGGAGACCAAAACTGTATGCAATATTCCAGGTGTGGTCTCACCAAGACCCTGTACAACTGCAGTAGAACCTCCCTGCTCCTATACTCAAATCCTTTTGCTATGAATGCTAACATACCATTCGCCTTCTTCACTGCCTGCTGCACCTGCATGCCTACTTTTAATGACTGGTGTACCATGACACCCAGGTCTCGTTGCATCTCCCCCTTTCCTAATCGGCCACCATTCAGATAATAATCTACTTTCCTGTTTTTGCCACCAAAGTGGATAACCTCACATTTATCCACATTATACTGCATCTGCCAATGCATTTGCCCACTCACCCAGCCTATCCAAGTCACCTTGCAGCCTCCTAGCATCCTCCTCACAGCTAACACTGCCCCCCAGCTTCGTGTCATCCGCAAACTTGGAGATGTTGCATTCAATTCCCTCGTCCAAATCATTAATATATATCGTAAATAGCTGGGGTCCCAGAACTGAGCCTTGTGGTACCCCACAAGTCACTGCCTGCCATTGTGAAAAGGACCCGTTTACTCCTACTCTTTGCTTCCTGTCTGCCAGCCAGTTCTCTATCCACATCAATACTGAACCCCCAATACCGTATGCTTTAAGTTTGTATACTAATCTCTTATGTGGGACCTTGTCGAAAGCCTTCTGAAAGTCCAGATATAACACATCCACTGGTTCTCCCTTATCCACTCTACTAGTTACATCCTCGAAAAATTCTATAAGATTCGTCAGACATGATTTACCCTTCATAAATCAATGCTGACTTTGTCCAATGATTTCACCACTTTCCAAATGTGCTGCTATCCCATCTTTAATAACTGATTCTAGCAGTTTCCCCACTACCGACATTAGACTAACTGGTCTGTAATTCCCCGTTTTCTCTCTCCCTCCCTTTTTAAAAAGTGGTGTTACATTAGCTTCCCTCCAATCCTCAGGAACTACTCCAGAATCTAAAGAGTTTTGAAAAATTATCACTAATGCATCCACTATTTCTGGGGCTACTTCCTTAAGTACTCTAGGATGCAGCCTATCTGGCCCTGGGGATTTATCGGCCTTTAATCCATTCAATTTACCTAACACCACTTCCCGGCTAACCTGGATTTCACTCAGTTCCTCCATCTCATTTGACCCCCGGTCCCCTGCTATATGTTCAATTTCTACTTTGGAGTGCAGTACTCATTTTACATCAAGAGGGCACAATGATATTTCAAAGACCATGTATCTACTTGTATCTACTATGATCTTAATTTATGCAAAACAGGCTTTAATTATAGTCACACTGTTACATTCCAATATTTTCCCCCTGACTATGTTAATATAATCATTTCCCCAGCCTGCCTATAAATTAATAAGCGTTAGAAGTAAATCATAGAAATATTATTCAGAAATATTCCTGCTAAGTGATCAAATTATATTCTTCTGCACACTTATCAAAAGTGGAATTCTGTAATAGTTTACCATTATTTTCTCTGTTAAAGTACAGTAGAATAAATTTCACAGATGAATATAAGACTGTTGCATGGACTCCACTTGCTACAGCTGATTTAGCATGACACCCACCAACTATAATCAGTAATCAGTAGATTTATTTTACAATTGCCCGAATCATCAGTAAGACTGTTTCAAAAACACTGCTGTGCATTTGTTGGTGTTAGGTTGCAGTTGTATGTGTGGTAGTGTAAACTTGCAGGGACATGCTCTCTAGGTTGCAGAAGTAATAAGAGTAACATGTTGGTGGATCACATGAGATAATGTTACAAAATCTGTCTCAATGACACTGGCCAGATGATATTCCTGTTGGAACTTTTGTTTCAAATTTGTTATTTTTTGTGGATCGTGCTCAGATTGCAGTTTTGTTCTCTTAGATCCGCATCTCATTCTTAAGGCTAGGAATGTTCAATTTCCACGTTGGAGTGCAGTACTCATTTTACATCAAGAGGGCACAATGATATTTCAAAGACCATGTATCTACTTGTATACATATTATACTGTTAAACTCTTTAACACAAAACTGCTGCACATGACCAGATGTAAATAACATTTCTGTAGATCTGATGCATGAAACACTCAGAAATGCTGCAGAAATCACAATAGAATTTATCTTCAACTGAAGAATAGCAGCACTTAATAAGTAGGGACATACTAGCGTAATGTTATTGTAGAGTAGAAATATATGTCAATGCAGAAAACATTTGAAATTATCATTCCAGCTAAATGTAACCGGAGGGATTTACTACATGTATCTAGCATCTCATCTGAAAGGGAAGGTCCTCTTTAACACATTATGGTGACATTACTGAGCCAAGATGCTGGTTTAGATTATGTGGTCAGTTTAGATTATGTGGTTGAGTGTAGTTTGAAATTAGCTTTCAAATGACCATGTGCACATTTAAAATAAGCTTGTCATGTGCAATACTTTTTTAATGATGTAGGAAGGAACTGCAGATGTTGGTTTATTCCGAAGATAGACACAAAATGCTGGAGTAACTCAGCGGGACAAGCAGCATCTCTGGAGAGAAGGAATGGGTGAAATTTTGGGTCAAGACCCTCCGTCAGACTTTTAGATTGATAACCTCAATTTTTAAAGAAGGATAGTAATAATAAAAAAGTCAAGGATGGACTAACGCAAAGCTCTACAAGCTCTACAAGCAAAATTTAGCTCTTAGGGTTAAAGGAATCAAGGGATATGAAGAAAAAGCAGGAACGGGGTACAGATTTTAGATGATCAGCCATGATCATATTGAATGGCGGTGCTGGCTCGAAGGGTCAAATGATCTACTCCTGCACCTATTTTTCTATATTTCTATGTTTCTAAGTGCAGACGTAGGATTCAGCCAATTTGTAAATTGGATCAATACGTTTAAACTTGCCGTTTGAAAGGATATGGTGAATGAGTTAGAATATAATTTGAGCTATCAAAATTCAGCAATAACCTGTTATGTGCATTTCTATAACACAGGGACAAAAAGTATTCTAAAAGTGGCACAGCAGTAGAGTTGCTGCCTTACGGCACCAGAGAGCCGGACTCGATCCTGATTACAGGTGCTGTCTGTTTGACATTTCTACGTTCTCCCTGTGACTGAGTGGGTTTTCTCCGGGTGCTCCGGCTTCCTCCCACACTACAAATATGGTACGGTTTGCAGATTAATTGGCTTTGGTAAAATTGTAAATAGTGTGTAGGATAATGCTTGTTTATGGGATGATCGCTGGTCAGTGCAGACACGGTGGGCTGAAGGGCCTATTTCTCCTTCCACATTCTTAATGGTTAGTAATCACAAATCTCTTCTATTGAAAAATACCAGTCTTAAACTTTCCTGATAGTCATGCCCTCTCATTTCTGGATTCATATTTGTAAAACATTTTGGCATTTTCTTAAACTCACAGTCCTACAACATAGAAACAGGCCATTCAGCCCAACATGAGCTGACAGTGAACACCATTCATGTTAATCCCAAATTCAATTAATTTATTTTCTTTTTGGTACTTCCATAACGTTGTTTCAAGTAGCTACAAATTCTAAAGGGAGAAGTGTAAGGGGTCCAAATGCACTTTGCTGATATTCACCATGTCAACAACATCCAGACATGGATATATCTGTTGGCATTTCGATGGTGAATAAGCAAAGGGCACTTATAGCAAGAGAAGTTGTGGCAAGGAAGAAAAAAAGGGGGAAATTAACTCACATCCATATCCACTTTGTTCAGAGAATAATACTCGGATCTGAATCACAGGCAATTGGATATCTCTTGTTTAATATAGGCAAACTCACCAACATCTGTCACAGGGCAGGTTAAGGGCTGTGGTCTTGGGTTGTCAGTGTTGATGTTACTGAATGAAAATAGAAATATTTGCAATCTCTCTGCTGTCCAGGGTTCAGTAAAGGGAATCACTATTTTTTTTATTTTCAAAACGATAAATGCTCTCCACTTGCAAAATTCACATAATAAACTTGACACCATCAATAAAGCCACCCATTTGATCAGCATCCCATCTACTACCACTAACATTCGCTCCTGCCCCACCATTGCCCTATGGTGCTCTACTCTTTTATATGCAGTCTGGTTTAAGCAGTGCAGCCTAACTTTAATTGGCCTTACACCGAAGTTAGGCACAAAATGCTGCAGTGACTCAGCGGCGGGACAGGCAGCATCTCAGGAGAGAAGGAATGGGTGACGTTTTGGGTCGAGACCCTTTTTCAGACTGCATTGGTATGAGCTACACTATAGGCTTGCCGTTGAAGCATCCAATCAATGAACAGTGTGATTAACAATAGTTATGTGCTAGAATCATTATAATTAACAAGCCACATGGAATTGGCAGTATGCCTCCAAAACACTGAATGGGCAGAGGTTAATGAGACATTACAATCCCTCTGCCCATTTTCTATTGTGATCAAATTCAGTCACCATTTTATTTAGTCAGATTCCTGCCGTAAGCTTTATTGAATGCCAATGCTGCAGACTTAATCTATTACAAAGCTGCTTTCAAACAAATGTCGTATTTTTTTCAATCCTGCGTGACACAAGCAGCTATTTGTGAAAGTGATCGACAGTTACTTAAAAAATGTTAAATCCCAGTAGCTGCTTTCAGGGATATTTCAAGGTCAATCAAAAATCTGAAAAGCTGTTTGGAACTCTGAAGAAAGATTAGCTTGAGCCTATAATGATAAGAAACATAAGAAAGCAGTGATGGTTCTTGTAAAATCGATGTACAAAAGGGTAGCATAACATTACGATTGTGACCATTTGAACTCAATAATTTTGTTCTTTTCCCACTATTCAAATTTCACTGGTGAGACCTTTCTTATTTTACATTCCCCAACATTAAATTAAATTGCATCATCTCTGAACTAGTGTGTTTATGAAATCCTAGTTTATTATTTGTCATGGTATGTTTTGCTATAGGTGCACCCATATTAATAATAAAACAAATAAAAATCCTGGTACGATAATACTTCACTAAATTTTATAATTTAATTCTTAAAATTTTAATGCAAGTTATGCCAATTTAACAAAATAACGTAATTGATACATGTTACCGGAGCTAAAACTAGTAATGTTATCCCTGTAACTACTGGATACTACAAAATATTAACAGGCCATTACATCTGATTTCTCTTTCTTCAACATTTTTTCCAGCCACATGCCGTGCTTGGATACATTTATTGAAGTGATATGTGAAAACTCAGGAAATAGTCAAAACTAAGTATTTTAACTTTTGGCAAATGTTTCACAACTTAATTACCTGCCTTTTCCATTTCTACATATCTGCTGTTCCACAAATCCCGTTGAAATCAATGGATGCTGGCAATTTGCACCAAGTCTAACCTGCATTCAGGATCCAAGGGATCAGGGTGGCAGAGTGGCACGGCTAGTGAAGCTGTCACCTCACATCTCTGGACACACAGCTTTGGTGCTGCCTGTATGGAGTCTGCACGTTCTCCATGTGACTGTGTGGGTTTCTTTCAGGTTTTCCCGTTTCCCCCAGTGTGTTGGTGAATGGTAAATTCTGATGGAAATCAGTGGGAATATGGGGAGAATAATATTTTATTAGCATTAGATTGATGTAAATGGGTGCTTGATGGCCTGCAGGATGAAGCTGTTTCATGAGAATATGAGAATATTCTGCAGCAGGAATACTGGGGAGTCTTGCAAGGTACTGCTCTTCCAGGGACTCAATTTTAGGGAATTGACAGGTTTATTTTACTGTGAAAACAAAGAAGTCCCAAACCTATAACCAATTAAATGGATTCATGCTGGATTTTCATACAGAACCAGTAAAATCTGGTTAATGTAGGAAGTAACCCTGTTGCTGACTTACAATATGTTGAAGATAGACCCAAAATGCTGGAGTAACTCAGCTGGTCAGGCAGCCTCTCTGGTGAAAAGGAATATATGACATTTTGAGTTGGAACCCTTCTTCAGACTGTGTTAGTGGTGGTGGTGGTGGGGTGGAAGAAAAACTGAAAGGCCAGAACAAATCAGGGCCGGCAAATAATGACTTCAGGAAGGGTGGGGTCCAGAGTCCATAATGGCCCAATGTTGGCTGGGGAAGATGTGCCAATGAGTGGGATACAAAGATGAGAACAGTGAAACTACTAGGATGACTCGGGTGAGGGAGGGGCGTGAGAGGTAAGGGGTAGGAGGGGTGGGGGTTGGTGGAGAGAATGCAAGAAATCACCGTTCATACCACTGAGTTGGTTAAAATGTGCAAAATGCCATATTTCCCTCAGCAATTTTGACAACCTAAATATACAGCCTGTACAGTGGTGGTGGAGTATTGAATCTGGGATGAAATGTTGCTTATTCAAGAGATTGCACAATGTGCCACAAAATCGTGTAGCACATGTGTTGTTTGTGAAGTGCTTAAGGGGCTGATAAAGACAAATCATGATATGCATTTGTAGAGCAGGATAGAAACAAAGATCCAAGTTAATTTTAAGGAGGAAGCTAAAGATTTCAAAAATCAGCATTTTGGCATTTATTGGTTAAAATTAAGATGTTGCTCTTCCTACACATTGAGGCCAATTAATCTACCAACCTGCACCTGTTTGGGATGTGGAAGGAATTGGAGCACCTAGATCACCTCTGATCACAGAGAGAACATGCAAACTCCACACAAACAGCACCCAAGGTCTGGATCAAACCCAGATCTCTGGTGTTGGGAGGCCGCAGCTCTATCAGCTGCGCCACTGCCTTTTCCTTTCCATTTCAACCATTTTCTGAACAGCTTTTCTTTTACGTACACTGTGTATGTGTATATGTATAAAATCATGAGATTAACATATCGGGTACATGCACAGAGTCTCTTGCCCAAAGTCTAACTTTAGATTAGACAATTGAATAGCTATGGGAACAGGCCAGGCACAGGAGAGTAAAAATGCTGGTTAAATAAAAGATAAATACCAATGCATCTTTGACGAGACAATCCGCCTGTAAATAGGGTTCAATCTATTCCATTCCTTTTGCACAGGCTCTGTGTGTGAAAACAGCATGTTTCAGGGAGATCTGAAGAAACTTTGCAAATGTCCATGAACCCAAACAAAAGCTACCAGTGAAATCAAGTCAAGTTTATTGTCACATGCACAAGAATGTTGAAGTTCAGGTTTACAATGAAAACCATGTGTTCACCAGCATCGCAGGCACACAGACAATGTACAAAACATAATTGTACATATGAAAAGAGAAAGGCTGTGCAAAAACAAGTACAGAACAGCATTTAAACAATTAGACAACAAGCTCATGGTTGAGATGGAAAGCAATACAAGAGGATACATTTTGATTGGGTTAGCCTATTTGTAATTTTGTAGTTAAATTATAGTCCTGTGTGTAAATCCTACTGCAAAGAAAACACCCCCTCCACTGGCACTTGTCCACGATACAGTGGAGCTGCCATATTCTGTTAAATAAGATGCACAACTTTAGGATATAAAACCACATAATTAACTTTGAAAGCAAATCCATTGCCCTTATATAATTATGAATCTGAGGTCCCTTTCTTGTTTTACTCATGAAATCACTTTCCTGGCAATGCTGGGAGAATTTTGTCTGTACTTCACAACGTGCAGGCACCCCAAATGGGATAATTAAATAACAAGAAACAGAATAAAATTGATCGTAAGTGAGCTCCTAGCTGCAAATTTACAATAGAATATCTTATATCTGATGTCATTTATTTCTTCGGTTTGAAAAGTACACCTCCTCCTCAGATAACAAGTAATTAAATCCTCTACATCAAGTACAAGACAAATTAATCAGAGGAAAGGCATGAAGAAAGAATTAACTGAATAAAAGGAAAATTCAATTAACCCACTTGGTATAATGTTTCCACAAATGGACTCAAAGCATTAAGACATGTCACAAAACACAGCAGAAGAATTAACTATAATAACTGCGTAATATTTGCTCCTTTGATTGTAAAGGGAGACCGCATTTGATATATTTGGTGGTCATGTATTGTCCCCGGACATGGTTAATTAGGTACAGTAATATGAGATGGCCAAGGGAGGATGGAAATGCTGATCTTTAGATTGTATTTTCTGTGGAAATAAACCGTAGGAAAAAAAACTCTTCTTAAAAGTAAATTTATTTTAAATTCATACTTAATGAATAAAATAGATTAAGAGAAGCAAATGAGTGGTTTGCAAATGAACTGCGAGGGTAGACCAGGAGCTAGTCAGACCATATTTGGAATACTGTGAGCTGTTTTGAGCCACATATCTGAAGAAGGGTGAGCTGGCATTGGAGATGGTCCAGAAGAGGTTTTGGAGATGGTCCAGCGGAGATGCATCCAGGAATCATCCCAGGAATGATCCCAGGGATGAGGGACGGTCTCATTGAAACCTACCAAATAATGAAAGGTTTAGATAGAGTGAATGTGAGGAGGGTGTTTTAATTAGTGGGGTAGTCTAGAAGCAGAGGGTACAGCCTCAGAATAAAAATATGTGCCTTTAAAATGGAGATGAGGAGGATTTTTTTCAACCTGATGGTGATGAATCTGTGGAACTCATTGCCACAGACAGCGGTGGAGGCCAAGGCATTGGGGATTTTTAAAGTAGAGATGGATAGGTTCTTGATAAATAAGGGTGTCAAAGGTTACAGTGAGAAGGGAGGAGAATAGGATTGAGAGGGAAAAATAGATCAACCGTGATTGAATGGTGGCCTAATTCCGCTCCTGTGTCTTATGATCTCATAATCTTATGAACTGTACAGGCCCCACCCTGCCCAGAACTGAACATCATCTTTACCATCACAAAATTCTTGCATCACATGAACAAATTACTTTCTTTAGTTGATGTGATCATTTAAAATTGGCCATTAAAATTGGTGATGTTGATAGAAGCAGTCTCTATCTTATTTATGTTAGGACAAAATGTGTGCAAAGCAAAACTCCAAAGTCCCCAGCACAACTAGGACAGTTCATACTAAGTTCAACTGATGGTTGGTGGGAAGAAGCTGTTCCTGAACCCGGAGGTCGTCTTTTTCAAACACGTATACCTTCTTCCAGATGCAGGAATGAAATGAGAGCATGGCCTTGGTGGTGTGGGTCCTTGATGATGCTGGCTTCCATTTTGAGGCAGCGCTTCCTATACATCCTTTTGATGGTGGGGAGGTCCGTACCTATGATGTACCAGGAAGTGTTGACCACATTTTGTAATCTCCTTTGTTCCTGGGCATTTGAGTTTCCGAATCAGGCGGTAATTCAACCAGTCAATTTGATTTCCACTGTACACATGTAGAAGTTCAAGAGTGTATTCATCCACATACCAAATCTCCTCAATCTTCTGAGGAAGTAGAGGTGCTGATGGACTTTCTTTATGATGGCATCAATATGCTGGGCCCAGGACAGATCTTCAGACATATGCATGCGTATGAACTTGAAGTTATTTACTCTCTCCTCCACCAATCTATCAATGAAAACAAGTTTGTGGACTTTCGACCTTCCTCTTTTAAAGTCCTTGGTTTTACTGACATTGAGAGCAAGATTGTTGTTCTGGCACCCTTCAATCAGACAATCGCACTCCCTATTATCCTCTGACTCAGCATTTGTAATTCGTCCAACAATGGTGATGTCAATGGCAAATTTTAAGATGTAATTGGAACAGTGTCCAGCTACATAGTCATGGGTGTAGAGTGTGTAGAGCAGGGGACTTGTCACACAACCTTGAGGTTCCCCAGTGCTGATGGCTATCAAGGAAGAAGTATTGTTGCCAATTTGTACCGGTTGTGGTCTGTTGATAAGGAAGTCAAGGACCCAGTTGCAAAAGGATGTGCAGAGACTCAGTTCCCTGAACTTGGTGACATGTCAAAAGCAGGTGTGCACTCTAAATTGTCTTCCTCCTCTCACCCTGTGCACTTCTCGTTTACAGGAAGACAAGAACTTGACCGACGGCAACCTATTAAAGTCTGATAGGTACAGTCACTGGCTTCGAAACTGATTGTGAGATGGTTCACAAAGGGACCTCATCTGTTGTGAGTCGCTAGCAACAAGAGTTTCAAAAGGTGGATGAGATGGGGTAGTCGGCACAAGGAGGCACAAGTTCATGAAGAATTAAATGATTGGAGCATCAGCAAGTCTGCCAGAAATCTATGTGAAATATCAAAGACCACAGGGGGGTAGACAAAAATGCTGGAGAAACTCAGCGGGTGAGGCAGCATCTATGGAGCGAAGGAATAGGCGACGTTTCGGGTCGAGACCCTTCTTCAGACTCAAGGCCACAGGACCACAGTAATGTCAGTTCAAGGACTAGCACAGGACTTCGGGCAAAGTACAGACTGAGGTCTTATGGTGAGAGGTAGGAGTAAAGGATACATTTTTTACACAGAGGGTGATTCAGTTCTGGAACATGATGCCAAGGCCGTTGGTGACATTGGATGCACTCAGCCGGTTTGAGGCTTTTAGACATACACTTAAATAGGCCAGAAATAGAAAAGATACAGGCTAAAGCAGAAAAAAAATTGTATAGACACAACAGTCTGTAGAATATTGGAATCTTGAGTGAAACACAACGTGCTGGAAGAACTCAACAGGTCAGGCAGCATCTGAAGGGAATGGCGGGGCCCTTCTTCAGACTGGATGCGGTTTCAGGTTGTACCATTTTGCAATCTGAAGAAAGGTCCCAACATGTCATCTGTCCATTCCCTTCACAGATGTCGCCTGATCCACTGAGTTCCAACAGCACTATGTGTTTTACCGTGGATTAGCTTGGACGGGCACCACTCTATCATATTTCCAAGATAAAGTGTCACGCTATTCCCCATCACTATTTGCAGATATTTACAACCGTTACTGGTCATCTGGTGATCAATAGCTAAACTTCTCTGGCCCAGGGCTTGAACTCTTCACTGTAAATATACACTTCTGCGCTCATTTTCATGCTGGCTCATCTTGCTGCTCAGGAAGTTCATATACACAGCTGTCATGGGCCAGGATACTGGGGAAGAGAGATGCTTTGACACTGAATCATCTATCCAACGGGTTAATGACATTGTGGTTGGGTTCCCTGACTCAGTGTAGCCAGATGGCTTACATTGCCAGCGACCCAGGTTCAATCCAATCCTCAGCTGCTGTTTGAGCAGTCTGCACATTTTCTCCATTGGTTTCCTTTTATCAAAAGACAATCACTAACATGTCTTCTGATCCTCCACACTTGTTTGTATTTATCCCCAGGGACAATAAGCAGGTGCAGTGATGCCAAATAACATCTACACGAATTTTGACCTCACAAAGTTATTTTCTAAACAACGCTCCTACACACTGAAAAATATTTTAATTCAAGGCTTGAAGCTTGAATTACAAAGGGCCCAACCTTGGCTGCAGGGTTATCCTTGAGCCTTATTCTTGTAGGTAAGTGCATCTTAAATTGTCTTTTTGTCTTTGCTGCTAATCCACTTCAACCATCCACCACCACCACCCCCCCCCCCCCCCCCCCCACCCCTCTCCTCTGCTCAATCACTATCTGACCTGATCTTCAATCCCCAATGATACCTTTTCCAGCACTTTATGTCTATCTTTGGTATAAACCGGCATTTGCTGTTCTTGGTTTCTACTCCTTACCTTTCCCTTCATTTACTTGTGTCTGTTCACCAATGTTACACTTCTTCCTTCATTCCCCAATCCTCTCTATTCCCTTTCACACTGTTTTAACTCTTTATTCTTGACCCTAATCCCTATCAATCCTGTCTCTACTCTCTACTTCTCCACCCGTATCCCGTTTCACAGTAAAATGACACTTTTTCAGACATTACCATTTCTAGCCCAGGGAATCTTTGGAATAGAATTTCAACATTGCTGCATCTAATAAAAAGGAAACATTATTACCCCAGGTTATTGGTGGAGAAATCTGCCCTCAGATCACTCTGTTCATAATCCTTAACCTCAGGCTGATGATGTGACTTTCATCTTCGGTTAGGAACATTTTCTAAGCTGCTTTCAGTTGGAGCTCCATTACCTAAAATATTCAGTATTGTTAGATAGCATAATTGCTTTCAGCAAAAAAAACTCTATTTGTCTTTAAATACAGGTGAGGTGCCAGAAGACTGGAGGGTGGCAAATGTTGTGCCTCTATTCAAGAAGGGTTGCAGGGAAAATGCTGGAAACTATAGGCCAGTGTCTATCTGTAGTTGTGATTGATACAATACATCTCTTGATGCTCCTGAACACATTATCAATGATGTAACCTGGGGTCATTGGGTGTTTTGGGTCTTTCAACATCAGACACCCTCACCCAGGCGGCCCAGCCGTGGTTGATCAGACCACGACTTGTGTTCAGGTGGCATTGGAAAGCTACTAGAGAGTATTCTGAGCGATAGGATATACAGGCATGTAAATGGACCAGGGCTGATTAGGGATAGTCAGCATGGGTTTGTATGTGGGAGGTTGTGTCTCACAAATCTGATTGAGTTTTTTGAAGACATGACCAAAAAGGTTGATGAGGGCAGAGCAGTAGATGTATATATGGACTTCAGCAAGGCGTTCAACAAGGTTTCACTTGGTAGGCTGCTCTGGAACGATATGGGATCCAAGGAGAGATAGCTGAAGGGATAGAAAATTGGCTTAATGGAAGGAAGCAGAGGGTGATGGTGGAAGGTTGCTTCTCGTAATTGAGGCCTATGAATAGTGATGTGCCTCAGGGTTCGGTGCTGGGTCCGTTACTGTTTGTCATCTATATCAATGATTTGGATGAGAACATACACGGCAAGATTAGCAAGTTTGTAGATGATACAAAATTGGGCAGTTTTGCAGATAGTGAAGATGGCTGTGAGAAATAGCAACAGGATCCTGATCGATTGGCTAGATGGGCTGAGGAATGGTTGATGGAATTTATTACAGAGAAGTATGAGGTGTTGCATTTTTGGAAGTCTAACATGGGCAGGACCTATACAGTGTATGGTAGGCCTCTGAGGAGTATTGTAGAGCAGAGGAGTCAAGGAGTCCAGGTGCATGGTTCCTTGAAGGTGGAGTCGCAGGTGTTCAAAAAGGCTTTTGGCACATTGGCCTTCTTCATTCAGAGTATTGTACAGAAGTTGGGAGGTAATGTTACAGTTGTATAAGACGTTGGTGATGCCGCATTTAGAGCATTGTGTTCAGTTCTGGGCACCATGTTATAGGAAAGATGCAGTCAAGCTGGAAAGGGTACAGAGAAGATTTACAAGGATGTTGCCAGGGCTAGAGGGTCTGAGCTGCAGGAAGAGGTTGAGGAGGCTGGGACTCCTTGGAGCACCGGAGGATGAGGGGTGATCTTATTGAGGTGTATAAAGTCATGAGAAGAATTGATCAGGTAGATGCACAGAGTTTCTTGCCCAGAGCAGGTGAATCGAGGACCAGAGGACATAGGTTTAAGGCGAAGAGGAAAATATTTAATAGGAATTGGAGGGGTAACTTTTTCACACAAAGGGTAGCGGGTGTATGAAACAAGCTGCCAGAAGATAGACACAAAATGCTGGAGTAACTCAGTGGGGCAGGCAGCATCTTTGGAGAGAAGGAATGGGTGACGTTTTGGGTCGAGACCCTTCTTCAGACTGACAGTCACGGGAAAGGGAAACGAGAGATATAGATGATGTAGAGGGATGTAGAACAAATGAATGAAAGATATACAAAAAAGTACCAATAAAATAGGAAACAGGTCATTGTTAGCCGTAGCTAGGTGAGAACGAAAAGCTGGTGTGACGTGTGGGGGAAGGATGGAGAGAGAGGGAATACAGCGGTTACTTGAAGTTAGAGAAATCAATATTCATACCCCTGGGTTGTAAGCTGCCCAAGCGAAATATGAGATGTCCCTTCCATCTTCCAGTTTTCTCCTCCCCCCGCACCCCTCACCACAGAAGGGTGAAGAAGGGTTCCAACCCAAAATATCACCCTTTCATGTTCTCCAGAGATGCTGACTGACAAACTGAGTTCCTCCAACATTTTGTGTCTATCTTGGATGTCTCCTTTGTTTTGATTCTTAGAATTACTATTTGTTAAGTGCAGTATGCCGGATCACATATTGATTGTGACTTCTTTCGACATATATTCTGCTATATCTGTTGTGTTGTTCAATATTCCACTCTTATCTCATGATTTATTAGTTGGAGGCTACTCAAACTCCCGATTATTCTTCTGTTCAAATAAGTTTTTAAGTTTGCTTCCTAAATAGAACGCCATGTAACAAGATAGACACATAAAGCTGGAGTAACTCAGTGGGACAGGCAGCATCTCTGGAGAGAAGGAATGGGTGACGTTTCGGGTTGAGACCCTTCTTCAGACCCGAAACGTCACCCATTCCTTCTCTCCAGAGATGCTGCCTGTCCCGCTGAGTTGTTCCACCTTTTTGTGTCTATCTTCGGTTTAAACCAGCATCTGCAGTTCCTTCTTACACACCATGTAACAAGAGCCCGTTAGAAGAATTGCAAGCATTCCCAAGACCCGATGTTCCATTGCTGAGAACTTAACTGATTGTTTACCATGCAAAAATACATTGGTCAAGTGTGGATTTGTTGGTTTGCAGATCAGGGTAAACGCTAGCATGAATTTTAGCATTGAGCTTTCAAAGTAATCAAAGGTACAGATTATAGAATCATACAGCATTGAACCTACTGTGTCTCTCAACCGGTCAGCAACTTGTCACACAGTTTTGGTCTCTGGCTTTGCCCTATATAATGCTGTGGATAGAAATAATCTTCTGTTATTAGAAATCATTCTTCACATCATGTTTGCTCTCCTTGAAGCAGAGGAGGCTGAGAGGTGGCCTGCTAGAGGTATATACAATTATGAAGGGAATAGATACAATAAATAGTAAGAATCAGGGTAGGAGTGAGTAAGACAAAGGGGCTCAGATTTAAGATGAGAGGTAGGAAGGTTAGAGGAAATCTGAGGGGGAATTGTTTCATACAGAGAGTGATTGGCATTTAGATTGTGATGCCAGACACTAGCGTATCATTTAAGAAGCATCTAAACAAGATCTTGAATCATCAAGGCATAGAAATCAGTGCTGTTCAGGTCAAATGTGGAAAAACGGGATTAGCATAGCTCGGTGCAATGGTCGGCATGGACGTGGTGGGTCGAAGGACCTGTTTCTGTGCTCTGCTCTCAACAACTTTCCCATCAGCTCTTGCCAATTATTTGAAGTTGCATTGATTTTCATTGAGAACACAGTAAAACAAAGAGCAACGCTTTTTCATTTAGAGAGCCGTGCAAACAGGCAGTCTTGACAGGTCTGTTTGCATTTCTCTCCAAAATTGTTTGCTCTTGTCATTGCTGAGTGCAATATAATAGAGGGAAGCAAATTTGATTTGGAAAGACCTAAAATCACTGCTATATGTTGGAGCTTCATACTTCACACAAACTTTTCACTCTTGGGTAATGGGAGTCTGCCTTAAATTATAGTTATCTATTTGTAAAACTGCCACTCTCCATAAAGAAAGTATATGGTGCGGAAAACATGTCTTTAAATGGCAGTTGCACGGAATGAGAGGTTTGTCCCAAATCTCTGGAGGATACCCGGCCTGTGAGATTTGCTTCACAGGAAAATGAGTGTTGCAGATTGGAAAGCTATTTTCTAGGAATGCAAAAGCATTAATTGTCACATCCTGCCAGGATATGCCAAAGCGAACTTTGGAGCATCCATACATATTGGTGGCATACTTCAGTGTGTAGAATAAAAACCCGATGATCATTACCCTGAGGTAAATACGGAGCAGTAATTACAGCTTCAGACACAGACTGATATCTCTCGTTTGACTTATAAAAAGAACAACTTTGACCTTTGACAGAGCCTGTTGAGTCGAACTTTCTCACGCTGAGCACATTCCACTTGGGTTCTCGAGAAGCAGACTGAGGGAGCATACTTTGCAACTCATTGACATTGACATCCATGTCAGCAGCATGGGAGAGGACAGGGCTTGTGACAGGCTTCCGCCCTGGGCCACGTGGACTCATCCCTGGGTGGATTATAATGGGCATATTTGTTGTGATTTCAACTGGTGCTCTCAGTTCAAGACAAATCTAGTCAGAAAGTAAAAAGAAGGCTTATGGTGGTTAGAGAGAAACACGGAACTAGAGATGAAAGACACAAAATGCTGGAGTAGCTCGGCACGTCCGGCAACATCCCTGAAAAACATGGATAGGCGACGCTTTGGGTCGGGACCCTTCTTCAGACACATTTGGTGTCTTTCCTTGTTAAACCAACAACTGTAAGAAACAAGGAGCTGCAGATGCTGGTTTAACAAATAAGATTCAAAGTGCTGGAGTAACTCAGTGGGTCAGGCAGCATCTCTGGAGAACATGGGTAGATGATGTTTCAGGTCGGGTTCCTTATTCACAATAGGACGGAGATAAAAAATAAATGCTTGATGGTTGGCATGGACTGAAGTACTGGATTCTGTGCTATCTCTTTCTCTGGCAAACCTCTTTAATTGAAACTTCATTCTTAGGTCATCATCAGACCATAAGATCAAATGGCAGAGCAGAATTGATGGGCTAAATAGCCTAATTCTGCTCCACCACTTGATCATGGCTGCTCTATTTTTCCCTCTCAACCCCATGCACTTGCATTCTCCTCGTAACCTTTGATATCCTTACTAATCAAGAAACTATCAATCACTGCTTTAAATATACCCAATGACCTTGCATCGAATGTCAACTGTGGCAATGAATTCCACAGATTCACCACCCTCTGGCTAAATAAATTACTCCTCGTCTCCATTCTAATGGTACATCTTTTTATTCTAAGGCTGTGCCCTCTGGTCCTACACTCTCCTGCCACTGGAAACATCCTCGCCACATCCACTCTATCTAAGCTTTTCATGATCCCCAGGATCATTTTCAGAAACCTCCTCTGAACCCTCTCCAATGCCAGCAGATCCTTCCTCAGATGTGGGGCCCAAAACTGCGCGCAATATTCCAAATATGATCTGATCAGCAGCTTATATATGTATCCTCAGCAGTATATCCTTGCTTTTATATTTTAGACTTCTCAATGAACACCTCAACTGAATCCTCAACTTCTTCATCAACAGAACCACAATCAATGAGGATATGTGATAAATCATCATTATCTGTTTCAGTTTCAATTTTAGTATAGTTTATTGCCACGTGTACTGAGGTACAATGAAAAGCTTTTCTTGCCTACTGACCAGTCAGCAGAAAGACAATACATGACAATACAATCGACCCATTCACAGTGCATAGATACAATTTATGATAATTAAGATGGATACATTATACTACTTCTAAAACTCTCATCTTGGCCACTTCCGATCTGTGTTGTTTATAAATTTGTGCAAAAACGGTACACTATATTGCTAGGATTTTTCGCCCCCTTACTCACCATCTGCTCCAAGCTACCAAGTTTTGTTCCGATCGGTGGAAGATTACAAAAGTTATGAAGGTTTAAAAAAATCGTGAGATCAGCAGATTGGTCTTCTCGCTTGTCAGTCACCATGAAGGTAACGCCCCTTCTGGCACCCGCTGGAGAACAAAGCTCCGGAGGCGGGGCTGAGTCTGAGAGCATGTCCAGAAGCCGCCCGCCCACAAGCCGCCCAGAATAAAGCTGAAGCAGCGGAGTATGGTCTGTGTTCCGCGGACGGGGGCGGACTGTGTTCCGCAGGCAGGGGCTGTGAGCGCGACAGGCACTGGGGCCGGGAGCAGCTGGGTGAGTACGGAGCTGGGTCCTGCAGCCGGTGAGTACGGTTGGAGCTGGGGTCGGGAACCAGTGAACCCACACACCCCCCCCCTCCCCCACACCCCACCTCCCCCACATCCCCCTCCCCCACACCCCACCCCCCCCCTCCCCCACACCCCCCCTCCCCCACACCCCCCCCCTCCCCCACACATAAAGTGCAAGTGAAATAAATTTGCCAGCAACGGTACAATAAAAAAATAACCCACAATACACAATAAAAATGTAACACAAACATCCAAAGGTTCAAAGGTTCTTTATTAGTCACATACACCAATTGGTGTAGTGAAATGCAGATTGCCATTGCAGCACGTAAAAAAGAATACAACATAACAATAATAAAAAAATGTAAACATTAAAACATCCCCCCACAATGGTTCCCATTATGAGGGGAGGCACAAAGTCCAGTCCCCATCCCCATGTCCACCCATAGTCGGGCCTATTGAGGCCTCCGCAGTCGCCTTTATGGAAGCCCGATGTTCCAGGCACTTCGCGCCGGATGATCGTGCTCCGGCGTTGGGAGAACCCTCACAGCAGCATGGGAAACCTTGAGCGGCTGCTTCCTTACTGGAGACTGTGGCTTCCAAAGCCGACAGGCCGCGCTGGATGGAGCTCCACCACTGGCGATCTCGGCGAGAGATCCCAGGCTCCCGATATTAAAGTTCACGCCACCGCCGCCTGCAGCTGGCCGCTCCACATTCCCGCAGCTCCGCGATGTTTTTATCGGCGGTCACAGCATATCGGAGTTCCAGCGCGGCGACCCAGGCAAGGCATCGCCCGCTCCACGACAGCGCTCCAGTGCTCCACTGCTGTGCCGCCGCCGAAGCCGAGGTTCTGGCCGGTCCTCTCAGGAAACGCCATTCCAGGTCCTCTGGTAGGCCCCGAGGACGGGTCGAAGGTGCTGCTCGGAGAAAAGCCGCCTCTCCGACCAGATAGGGACCCTGAAAAGCAGTTTCCCCCTCCCCCCCAACATAAAAAAGACTAGAGCTCCAAAAAAATAAAACACTCAACACACTAAAAATAAAAAAAAGAGGTGAAAAACGGACAGCTGCAGGCAGGGCAGCAATACCCATACAGGATGGTGCCCCCTCCCCACAGCATTCATTACTGTGGTGGAAGGCACAAGAAATATTAAAAACACACATTGAAACACACTAAAAAAACAAAAAAAGTAGAAAAATCTACTGTAGTCCATCTGGTCCAGCTGATTTATCCACGTTAAAGCCTTTCAGCTTTCCATGCACTTTCTCATTAATAGCAACAGCACTCACTTCTGCCCCCTGATTCTCTTGATTTTCTGGCTCATTGCAGGTCTTTTCCACTGTAAAGACTGATGCTAAAATGTATTCAGTTTGTCTGCCATTTCTTTGTTCAACATTACTACTTCTTCAGTGTAATTTTACAACTGCTCAACATCCATTTTTGCTTCTCGTTCACACTTTATACATCTGAAACATTTTTGGGTATAATCTTTTTTTATTATTTGCTAGCTTACCTTCATATTTCAACTTCTCCCCTTATTGCTTTTTTTTAATAGCTTCCCAATCCACAAGCTTTACACTAATCTTTGCCATATTATATACCTTCTCTTTTGCTTTTAAACTATCTTTGACTTCCTTTATCTCCCACAGTCACCTGCCTCCTGCTAGGGTTCCCTTCCAATTGACTTTAGCCAGCTCCTCCCTCAGAACTCTTATTTGAAAGTAAATCCTCCTCCATTTTCATCCACTACTTTCAATCCTCCTGGAATTTCATCCGTTACTTTCAAATTCATATTAACTTAAGAAAACAAGATGATTAACAAATTCAGCATCTTACATTGCCTATACTGCTGACAGAAGGCATCTTTATATAACAAATTATAGCACCTTAACTGGGCATAATTTGGCCAAGTATTCAAAATGTTAAGGCAATTGAACTTCTTTCCTGTTTCCGAAGTACCACTTAAACCCACTAACAGCTAAAAAAGCTATAACGTTCTCATAATTATCATTAAACAAGACTCCATACTGGAAATTTTTTACCATATGGTTGTAGTTTAATTTGAATTTAGATTGTTTTACTCGTGTTTCAAAACTAACATAAAAAGGCTTGACCAAGTTATGTCCCAGAGAAACATTTAATCTCACATTTAATACAACATTCCATCTCACATTTAATACAACCCTTGCTCATGCTTTTAAAATGGAAAAATAAAACTTTTAATGCCCCGAGATCCGAGAGTAAAAGGGAGGTAACGTCAGCACCATGACCGTGTCTTCTTGGAATTTGAAGCAATTACAATGATTGATAGATCCTTCCGAGTGGCGTCAGAGATGAGTAACCTAACCAGTGCCTTTTGTAAATATGTTGATATATGAGAAGGGATGTCAAAAACAACGAAACACAATGACCACTTCGATCTTCCAGCATGGGATTTTTTGGTCAAGAAGGTAAACATAATTTGCTGCTCTTCTTGCAGTTGAATTGTTGTAACAGATGCAATTTAGTGAGGGTCAGGAAGGGCTGGAGAAGCCCCCACAGAGTCGCCCTCCAGGTGGCAATTAAACCAGAGCCAGGATTTCCTTCTGGGACCTGTAATCACACATCGAAACCTGTTCTTGATCCATAAACTATTTGCTCCATTTAATCCACGTCAATAAGCAAACTAACCGATTCTATTTCTGATTGCACAAACCAATTTCTATCATCATTAATGTCATGAATATTTGAAAAGTACTAGTAGAAATTTGTGGATTTATTTGGTGTACCGTTTCACAGAGTTGATTCAAAATCATTTGCGTGTTGAATTGATTTATAATGCAGCAACTGTTGCTGTGTGTTAAATACTTGTTGAAAATGTGATGAAAGGGTTTGTATTTTGGCTTTTCAGCACTCAGCGTGCCGAACCTCACTCGTCAGGAAGTGGAAATGACCGTAGATTATACGTCTTGATCTCTCTCAAATTCCCTGATCTATGCTGAGAATTGAGATGTGTAAAATGTATCTTTTGAGTCCAATATCTCATCCTTTCTCCAGTTGGTGCTGATCCAGGTTTGGGTTCTGAAACCCTAACTGGCCATTGTGCTTAGAATCAGTCATGGAGTCATACAGCATGGAAACAGGCCCTTTGGCCCATCTTTTCCTTGCCGACCAATATACCTCATCTGTGCTAGTCCCATTTGGCCATATTTACCCTATAGCCTCACCTATCCATGTACTTGTCCAAATGTATTTTAAATATTGGTCCAGTAGCTGCCTCAACGTATTCCTCCGGCAGCTCGTTCCATATATCCACCATCGTCTGTATGAAAACATTGCTCCTCAGGTTCCTATTAAATCTTTCCCCTCTCACCTTAACTCTATGTCCTCTGGTTCTTCAGTTCAGTTTCAGTTTAGTTTATTGTCACGTGTACCAAGGTACAGTGAAAAGTTTTTTGTTGCATGCTAACCAGTCAGCAGAAAGACAATACATGATTACAATCAATCCATTTACATTATGTTTCGATACATGATAAAGGAAGTAAGAAATGTCACTGCAGGGATACAGATCTAAGAGTGTGGAGTGATTGTAATGTTAGTTTGTAGATCTGCATCTGTGGCTAGCACGCAAATAGTCGCCTGTGTTGGGTGCCATCTTGATTCCCCTACTCTGGGTAAAAGATCCTCCTGCGCTCCAAAGAATCAGGTTCTTTTTTTTTTTTTTTTTTTTTTTTATTTATTTATTAGAAGTAGACATATTATACAATGTAATTACATATTATAGTAGAAAAAAAACTTTTCATATACATCAGTCATACATTATTAAAATTTTCCATTATCAATTACTTCTGCTTCTAGTATTTTTATTTTTTATAGAAAGCGAGAAAAAGAGAGGGTAGAAAGTTACAAATAAAAGAGGAAGCAAAAAAAAAACAAAAAAAAAACACAACAGAAAAACAAGGAAGGTGGAATGGGTTACCTGTGATACATCAATGGAGATAGGTTCGTAGGTTATAAAGTATAGAGTATAGTTTTTCATCTGTTCCTGAGTTCAAGTTTCAGCTGGGTCCTCGTGCTGTGCCAGTCTATCCCTTCAGATAGTTAATGAATGGAGCCCAAATTTTATGGAAAAGATCTTGTTTGTCCATTAAGACAAGTCTAATTCTTTCTAAGTATAGGGTCTCCGACATTTCCGTAATCCACATTTTGATTGTGGGGGTTGTAGGGCCTTTCCAAAATTTTAATATTAATTTTTTTCCGGTTATTATACTGTAATTGAGGAAGTTTCTTTGGTTTGTTGTGAGTGTTAAGCTTTGTTCTGATATTCCAAGTATTATTAATTTTGTGTCTGGGTCCAATTTTGTATTAATAACTTTTGAAGTTATTTCAAAAATATCTGTCCAGAAATGTTTAAGTTTTATACAGTTTGCAAAAGTATGTGTTAAATTAGCCTCTAAATGTAGACATTTATCACAAATAGGAGAGATTTGTGGGAAAATTCTATTTAGTTTTATTTTAGAGAAGTGTAGTCTATGTAAGACCTTGAATTGTATTAAAATATGTCTGGCATTTAATGAACATTGATGTATTTGTTGTAAACTTTCGTCCCACATATCTTTCGTGATAGGATGACCTATTTCAATTTCCCATTTGTATCTATGTAGTTCGGTCGGTGGTACCTCGTTATTTAGTAGGGTGTTATAAATATAAGCTATTAGTTTTTCAGTATTAGGATGCTTGTTCAGACACTCATCAAGAATTTCTGATTCCCTATTCTTGTAAACTTGTGTATTAGATTTAACATAATCTCTAATTTGTAGATATCTGAAAAAATTATTTGAGTGCAGTCCATAATTCAGTTGTAACTCTTGAAATGAAAGAAAAGTACCTTTCCCATAAAGATGTCCTATATTTTTGATTCCATGATTTTTCCATTGTGTGAAACCTTTGTCCATAAAGGATGATTTGAACAAAGGATTATTTACAATGGGAAGGCAGAGTGGTATATTATTCAATTTTAAATCTTTTTTTATTTGTTTCCAAATTCGTATTCCACTATGTATTATGGGGTTTTCTTTATAGGTTTTTTTGTGCTGTTTTGTGGGGGCAAATATGATCGGTCCAAT
The DNA here is from genome assembly GCF_010909765.2 of Amblyraja radiata. Taxonomy (NCBI): domain Eukaryota; kingdom Metazoa; phylum Chordata; class Chondrichthyes; order Rajiformes; family Rajidae; genus Amblyraja; species Amblyraja radiata. The sequence goes on along the minus strand of NC_045958.1, from coordinate 71,015,715 downwards.
TTCAAAAGGTAGACAATCTTCCTTTTCCATCATTAGCCAATCTGGTTGTTGGTCCATTTCTTCCAGCCAAAAATTCATGTTTTTAATATGGACTGCCCAAAAATAAAATAAGAAATTTGGCAAAGCCAGACCTCCATTTATCTTTGATTTACATAAGTGTTTTTTACTTATTCTATGATTCTTATAATCCCAGACAAAACTTGTAACAATGGAGTCGACTTTTTTGAAAAAAGTTTTTGGGATATATATCGGAATTAATTGAAGTAGGTACAGTAGTTGCGGTAAAAAAATCATTTTTATAGCATTAATTCTCCCAAGCATTGAAATGGGGAGTGTTTTCCAGTATTGAATATTCTTATGTAGTTTATTCAGTAAGGGTGGGAAATTTAGTTTAAATAAAGAGGTATATGTCTTAGTTACCCAGATTCCTAAGTATTTAAATTTATCTTTAACTATTTTAAAAGGGGATTGTTGTATTGTATGTAAATTAAATTTTGTTATTGGCATGATTTCGCTTTTATTCCAATTGATTCTATATCCCGAAAACTGACCAAATTGAGTTATTAGATTTAATAGGTTTGGAATACTAGTTTCTAATTTTGTAATATATATTAGTATATCATCTGCATATAAGGAGATTTTATTCCTTGTGTCTCTAGTATTGTATCCAAATATTCCTGGATGGTTTCTAACGCTTTCTGCTAGGGGTTCAATTGCAAGAGCAAATAATAGTGGGGATAGTGAACATCCTTGTCTACAGCCTCTAGAGAGATTAAATTTAGTTGATAACATTTTGTATGTTAATATTCTAGCTGTTGGGTTAGAATATAACAATTTAACCCATGTACAGTACTTCTCTCCTAGTTGAAATTTTTCCATCACCGAAAATAAATATGGCCATTCTACCTGGTCAAATGCTTTTTCAGCATCTAACGAGATAATTGCTAGCTCTGCGTTGGGGATTCTATTGGAGTATATAATATTAAATAATCTTCTCAGATTAAAAAATGAATACCGTTTGGGGATAAACCCTGTTTGGTCAGGATGTATTAATTTACTGATCACTAAGCTCAATCTATTAGATAGAATCTTAGTTAATATTTTCTGATCAGTATTTAAGAGGGCTATAGCTCTGTATGAACCTGGGTCTTCAAGATCCTTGTCCGTTTTTGGTATAAGTATGATTGTTGATTCATTTAGAGTTTCTGGGAGTTTCTGTTGAGTATAAGCATATTTGTACATTGTCTGTAGGCGTGGGGAAAGCAAGTCATAAAATTTTTTATAAAATTCCGAATTTAGTCCATCGGGTCCTGCCGACTTTCCATTTTTTAAGGACTTTATTGATTCTTCAATGTCTTTTATCGTAATTTCAGCCCCTAGCAATTCTCTCTCTTTCTGATCTAGACCCGTAAACTTACAATTCTGTAAAAATGTTTCCATTCCCGTTGATTGTTCTGTTATTTTAGATGAATACAATTTTTGATAGTATTGTAGAAATCTATCATTAATATCTTTAGGCAATGTTAATGTTTCTCCCTTATCTGTTCTAATTTTGTATATTGTTTTTTCCCCGTCCAATTTGCGAAGTTGACGCGCTAATAGTTTTTGTGGTTTGTCACCAAATTCAAAATTTAATTGTTTTGTATGTTGATAAAGTTTTATAACTTGGTCTGAATAAATCTTGTTTAATTTATATTTCAATACTGCAATTTTATTGTGTTTTATCGTGGATGGTGCTGCTGCATTTTCTGTGTCTAATTGCTTTATTTCCATTTCCAGTTTCTTTTGTTTGGCCCTATTCTCTTTATTAAAAAATGATTGGGAAGAAATTAATGCTCCTCGTACAAATGCTTTAAATGTTTCCCAAAGAAGCGAGGCAGAGATTTCAGGGCTATCGTTAGCCTCAAAAAACATTTTAATCTGTTTTACTAGATATTCATTACATGACTTATCTTTTAAGATTTGGGGATTAAATCTCCATTGTGACTGTGTCTCTGCCATTCCGTTTACTTTGATCATAAATGTTAATGGGGCATGGTCTGAGATTATGATGTTGTGATATTGTGAGTTATAGGTGAATGGGATAAGTTTTGAATCTACCAAAAAATAGTCTATCCTTGAGTAAGTTTTATGTACTGGTGAGTAAAATGAATATTCTCGGCCCGATGGATTTTCAATTCTCCAGACGTCCTTAATATTAGTGGTATTAATGTATGAATTTAAAAATTCACTTGATCGAGATTTTAGTTTTCTTTGAGTTGATGATCTGTCCAAACAAGCATCCAATGTACAATTTAAATCTCCACCAATTATTAAGTTTTGTTGTGTACCTTCCGGGATATTGTTAAGAATTCTCTTAAAAAACAGAGGGCTATCAAAATTTGGTCCATACACATTGAGGAGAGTCACCTTTTTTAAGTATAACTCCCCTATTATTATAATATATCTGCCTTCAATGTCTTCTATCGTTGATATATGTTTAAAGGGTATACCTTTACGAATTAATATTGCCACACCTCTTGATTTATGTGAGAATGAAGAATGGTACGCTTTAGCAATCCATTTTGCGTTCAGTCTATGTTGTGCTTCCTTTTTAAGATGTGTCTCCTGGAGAAATATTATATCTGTTTTCAATGATTTTAAATGTGCTAACACTTTGCCTCTCTTGATAGGTTCATTAATTCCCTTAACATTCCAACTACAGAATTTAATTCCCTCACCCCCAATTTTTATATTCATGTCTTGCATCTTGTGATTAAGTGGTAGAGCAGATGATTCAGCACACTCAGCCCTACCTTATACTTGAACTTCAGGTAGATGAATTTTAGGTCACGTCTGTTTTCCATCCGAACGTATCTCCTTAAATAAAATATGCAATTCCATTCCATATACAAAATATAATGTGATATAAGATAAAAAAGGTGATAGCTAATAGGGTTAGTAAAGTGTGGAAAGTAAGAAAGAAAAGCAACTACAACTACAATTAGTGCAGTTAGTGATAGCCACCCTAATGTGGCTAAGCATCTATGGACTTCCGTAGCTTTTGGTTTATAAAAATACTAGCTCCGTGCTTTCCTTAAAAGGAAAGTTTCCAATTCGATGCATACAATTTGTGGGGGGGAAAGAAATATTGATTATATTCCATTAATGGTATAATTAATAGTCTCAAATTGAGATATTAGTTTTGTATAATCTAAACATTTATCAAAGAATAATCAAAAACGAAAACATCAGGGCAAGGGCCATCAGACATTTCTCATTATAAAATACCTGAATCATACTTTACTTATATTTCATACTTTTAATTAATTCTTAAATAATCTAAATAATCTTGTTATCATTAGTTAGTGTTAGTTAATATTCTTGATTATTAATAGTTGTTAGAGGTTAGAGGTTAGTACTAGAATGTTAGTTTTATATATATCCGTTGTAGGAAATATACCCAATTCTTATTGCGAATTTTAGGCAACTCTTAAATATAATAGTTTAAAGTTTAGAGTTCCATATCTTCTCTGCGAGATAGGTGTTAAGAGTTGAATATTTTTCAATCTTCGATCTTGTCCTCGACGTTCTTGGCAAATTCAAATGCTTCCGTGTGCTTGATGAAGAAGTATTCCTTCTTCTCGTAACTGACTCTCAGTGTTGCGGGGTATAACAGTCCATATCTCAGATTCTTTATGTTCTTCAGTATTCTTCTTGTTTCTGTGAACAACGCTCTTTTCTTAGCAACTTCCACGGGGTAATCTCTGAATACGCTAATCTTGTCTCCTTCATATACAAGATTTCTGCTTTTACCAATTTTCCTCATCATGTCATCCAATACATGGTCATATTGGACCTTTACTATCATTATTCTTGGTCGGTCGCCCACCTTTGGGCGACCCACTCTGTGCGCTCGGGCAAGTAATGGCGCCTGATCCAGGTTCAAAATTGTTTTCAGTACTTCTGCAGCAAATTCACGGGGGTCACGAGTCCCCTCTCTGCCTTCCTGGATGCCCACGATTCTTAAATTCTGACGCCTCTGTCGTCCCTCCAAGTCTGTACATTTTTCAGTTATTTGATACAATAACTTTGATAGGCGTTGGTTCTCAGTGATGAGTTTTTTTGTAGTTGCGGTGCTTGTCTCAGCAAGTTCCTCAAGTTCTTTTACAATCTTGTAGTGTTGGTCTAATGTCAGGAGAATAGGTTCAAGTTTAGAATCAAATCTGGATTCCATCTTATTCAGTTTTTCATTTACTTCTTCAACATTTTGGGTCATATCTCTTTCCATATCTAATTTCCAGTCTTCAAGGACTTCGTGTACCATCTCTGTAACTTCTTCTTTAATTTGGTCTTTCATTTCTTTTTTAAAAGATGCTAGATCCTCTTTAAAGTCCTGTCTAAGATTTTTAAGTTCCTCCTTAAGGAACGTTTTTAATTCTTCCATCTCAGTCTTTTTCTTCTTCTTTGAGATGTCTTCTCGGGATGCTGTTAAACCTGAGGCCGAGGCTTCAGTTGGGCCTACCTCTTTAGTCTTGCCGTTTTTTGCCTTGTGGGGGGGAGTATGTTGAGTCGACATACTGCCGGTGTCGCGCGCCTGATGACGTCACGGGCTTAGTTCAAAACAATCGGTCCCGGGTTCTGCAGGTAGGAGCTGTCTTTTCCTCCCGTTTTTTCGGATTTTTCACGGAGCTAGCTGGCGCGAGTCTCTCCTACTCCATAGCGCCACCGGAAGTCCAAGAATCAGGTTCTAGCCTGCCCAAACTCTTGTTTTGATATATGTCTGCTTACAAAATAAGTAAACTAGCACATAATATACAGAGAAAGATGGTGACCTGCATTCCTCTCATGCATGCAGCTAGTCCGGTCACTGAGTGTTGAAACATTGATTCCTGAAAGCTTTTCAAAGCATTTTTGCTAATCATCATAGTGTCTATTTGATTCACAAATGTTCGCTTTCACCGCTGCCACCATGTTTTGATATATGTCTGCTTACAAAATAAGTAAACTAGCACAGAGAAAGATGGCTGCACACAACATTCATGTTGGGATCAATAACAGGAATGATTTATTTCCAAGTCAAAGGTCATTGACTGATTTACTGAGCATGTGCGACTAGGATTACAGCTCATATGCATAAATTACATGGATATTGTCACAACTCTCCTGACAACATCCTTGTAAATTTTCTCTGCACCCTTTCCAGGTTAACAACGTCTTTCCTATGGCAGGGTGACCAAAACTGAACAAAACACACCAAATATAGCCTCACCAATGTTTTGGACATATCTACATAGTGAGGGTCAGGTCTTGTGGACAAAGCAGGATGTTTTAGCAGGACACGTGAGTGTTAAAGGCAGGAAAGCTATGGGTCAGATGGGTGCTTTGAGGGTGAAGCAGCGGCTCAACAAGTAGAGCTGTTGTCTCTCAGTTTCGGAGATCCAGGTCCAATCCTGTCTTCAAAGGTTTCAAAGGTCTTTTATTGTCACATGTACCAATTAAGGTACAGTGATATGCAAATTACCATACAACTATATGGAAAAAAAAGCAACAAGACGCACAACTACATAAACGTTAACATAAACATCCCCACATTCCTCATTGTGATGGAAGGCAAAAAGTCCAATCTTCTTCCTCTATTCTCCCGCGGTCGGGGCTGTTGAATAATTCTGTCGGGGCGATCGAAGCTCCCGCAGTCGGTGGTCGGAGCCCCCGCGTCGGAACGATCGAAACTCCCGTGTCGGGGCAAATGAAACTCCCGAGTCGGGGCGGTCGAAACTCCTGCGATATGGAGTTCCCGAAGTCAGTCTATGACCAGAGACCACAGGCTCCGTGATGGTAAGTCTGCAAGCACCCACGGTTGGAGCTCCAAGGTTGACCCCTGGCAAAGGGATCGTGAGCCCCGCGATGGTAAATCCGCAGGCGACCGTGGTGGAGCTCTCAAAATCGGTCTCGAGCAAAGGCCGCCAACTCTTCAATGTAGGCCGCAGTGCAGACGGAGATATGATACAGATTTGACTTTTTTTTTTTAAATCCCATCTCTGTCGCGGTAAGAGATTAGAAAACGTTTCCCCCAACTCACACCCCCACATAAAACAAGCTAAAGAACACTAAAAACATACATTTTAACACATACAATTACTGTAAAACACAAAGAAGGAAAGGACAGGCAGACTGTTGGTGAGCCAGCCATTGCTGGAGCCACCCGGTGGTTCGGGTGCTGTCTGTGTGGAGTTTGCACAGTGTGGAGTTTTCTCACTGTGACCGCATGGGTTTCCTCAGTGTGCTCAGCTTTCCAAAGATGTGAGGGTGGGTAGGTTAGTTAACCTGCAAATTGTCCTTTTTGTGCAGTAGCAGGATTCCTCCATAACATGGGGATCATCAGTATCTGTTTCAGGTGTCTGCTGACCAGGATGCAAATGTGTTGCCCGTCTGTCAGAACTAGTTCAATATAACATGAGCTTCAAAGTTGAGGATGTTGGCCTGGGAGAGGACACGGACTTTTGGTACACTTGTCAATGGATTTGGAAAATATCCTAGGGGCTGTTTCAATGGTACCTCTCCATTGCTTTGAGGTGAATACAGTAGTTAAAACCAGCCACTGAAGCCTGGAGAAAGTTGGAGATCACTGCTGCAGGCTGTAAAGTCTGTGGTAGGTATGGCATCTTGATCACAATCTAGGTTCCTTCCACAGCTGGACATTGACGCGCAGAGTCTGTGGGCACACTCATCAAACATGGAAGGTATATCGCCACAAGGGGGCCACATGAATGGCAAGGATGTTTGATACCATTGTATGAGAAGATGGGGGTGGATTCCACCTTGATCTCCTGAATATACAACTACCTGACGGGTCGACTACAGTTTGTTAAGTTGGGGGACTGTGTTTCCGGGATAGTGGTGTGCAATGTTGGAGCCCCACAGGGAACGGATTTGGCCCTGTTCCTCTTCACCCTGTATACTGCAGACTTTAAATATAAGTCTGACACATGCTACATACAGAAATATTCAGATGACACAGCGATTGTGACATGTGTAAGGAACGGACATGAGGAGGAAAACAGGGACTTGACCAGTGCTTTCTGTGTTTGGAGTAATGAGAACTGTCTCATCCTGAATACAACCAAGACCAAAGAGATGGTTGTTAACTTTGGCAGGTCCAAGCTCCCCCTTCAGCCGATTAACACTGCAGGGGTGGACATTGAGGTGGTGCAGACATATAAATATCTGGGAGTGCACCTTTATAACAAACTGGACTGGTCTGTCAACACCGATGCCCTCTACAGAAAAGGACAGAGCAGACTATTTTTCCTCAGAAGGCTCAGATCCTTCAATGTGTGCAATGATATGCTGTACCTATTTTACTGTACTGTCGTTGCAAGTGTCATTTTCTACGCTGTTGTGTGCTGGGGCAACAACATCAGTGCTAAAAATAGCAAGAAGTTGGTCAAGCTGGTAAAACGAGCTAACTCAGCGCTGGGGGACAGAGTGGACTCTGTGGGGGATGTGCTTGAGAGGCGTATGAGGAGCAAGTTGCAGGCCATCCTCGACAACTCCGGGCACCCCCTCCATGAAATTCTGGATGGAGCATGTAGGTCGCCAGACAAGTTGGGCCAAAGAGCCTTTTCCTCGAATTTATGACTATGACTCGATGAACCCTCTTTGACAATCTAACTCCATTACTTCCAAGTCAAAATGAGTACATAATGACAACTAAGATCCCCTGATGTAGTTTCTAAAAATTTCACACTCTGGGATCTAATTATTGATTCTGTTCCCTAGGACCTTACTGTTCCCTGTCCCAGCCTTATTTACCATGCCACAAAACATCACTTTGCATTTATCAGCATTAAATTCCATTTGCCATTGCTCTGCCCATTCGACAGCTCTCCAATATCATCCTGCAGTGGAGGAATATGTTTATTATCAGCAACACCTCATATATTATGGCATATGCACACCTATTAGTCAAACTTCCTTTCACATGCAAATGATCAATGATTATAACAAACAGTATGTATCCCACACCAATCCCTGTCTTACACCACTGTCAGAATATTCAAATGACAAAAATAACCTTCCATCATCTGACCTTTCTGTCCTGAGCCTCCTCCATGGCCAGAGTGAGTCCCACTGCAAATTGAAGGAGCAGCACCTCACATTTTGCTTGGGTAGTTTACACCCTAGCGGTATGAACATTGACTTCTCCAATTTCAGGTAGTCCTTGCTTTCTCCCTCCTACCCCTCCCCTTCCCAGCTCTCCCACAGCTACTGTCTCCACCTCTTCCTTTCTTCTTACCCCCCCCCCCTCCCCACCCCCACATCAGTCTGAAGAAGGGTCTCGACCCAAAACGTCACCTATTCCTTCGCTGCCTCACCCGCTGAGTTTCCCCAGCATTTTTGTCTATCTTCCATCATCCCTGTGTCATTGGATCCATTTGTCAATTTACGCTAGATTCATGGGGTCTTATATTTTGGTCCAATCTCCCATGCTATAGTCATAAAGTCTTAGAACCATATACCATGCAAACAGGTCTCTCGGCCCAACTCGTCCGTTGCTACATCTAAGCTAGTCCCATTTATTTACATTAGGCCCACATTCCACCAACCATTTCCTATTCATGTACCTGTTCAAGTGTCTTTTAAATGCTGTTATAGAAACCTAGATCAACAACTTCTTCTGGCAACTCGTTCCATATACCCATTCCCTCTGTGTTAAAAGTTGTCTCAGGTTCCTATTAAACCTTCCATGTGGGACCTTGTTAAGGTCTTATTGAAGTCCATGTAAACTGCATTAACCACACTACTTGCTACTTAGTCACCTCTCAAAAAGTTCAGTCATATTTTTTCAGACAAGATCGCCACTGAAAAAGTTGTGGTGATTACTTTGATTAATCTGCAAGAAATCAAAGTCCAGGTGAATTTTAGGGCAGGGTGGAAGTTGAAGAAGGGAGTCCAGCCCAAAACCTCACCTATCCACATTCTCCCGAGATGCTGCCGGACCTGCTGATTTACTCCAGCACTTTGTGTCTACCTTTGATTAATCCAAATGTAGATTAATCCTATCCCTCAAAATCTTTTCCAATAATGCCCTGCAGAGGTTTGGAGGTGGGATAAAATTATACTGATCTGAAGACTCAAGCTGCCTTGACTGACTCCCTTGAAATTTCGTACAGTGCAGAATCTCTAGCCTGGAGGTTCATATTTGTATCTGTACATGCCAACATTTCAGTAACTTCAGGTAATGGAGCACAACTGACAGCATTATTGGTAAGTCTGAAGCTTTTAATTGCCTTCACTTTATATAAGCATTCTGACATGTCTTGTTTGCATGACCCTAACCTTAAAATTCAAGGTTTTGCTGCAGTCTCTGCATTTTCCACTTGTATCTGGGAGGTATGTCAGCAAACATATGAAACACAAAGCAATTTGTTTCACCACAAGGAAATATGATATCCAGCAGTGCCTCCGGAGACAGGTGTCAAAGCCCACTGTCGGAAAGCTTGTTTACCTAAAGGACCTCCCTGTTTGAATCATGGAACAATAAAGCCACAGGAGAGTTTATGATGCAACCAGGCTGCTACTTCCTTGAGACTGCTTCCATTGGAGGTGAAGTGTTCAAATTATTTGAACTGTTTGTCAGATCTTGCCAAGGACACAACTCAATGCCTTTCAATGAAGTTTAAGGTTAATAATCCAAATAGCCAGAGTTGCGTAGCGGATTGCAATACAGACAGCTGTGGAACTCTTTACTTCTTTCAGCTTTCCCTTACCTCCGCAATCTGTAGACTTTTTTAACTCTCCCATGGCTTTTACAAACCAGTGCTGGAATGCTCACGACTCAGAAATTCAGTTTCAATATTTAAGCCTGCTAAAAGCATTTGTTGATGAGTGGAGCTTTCATTTACTCACCACATGCACATTTCAAATCATTCTGTGCACAGACAACATGGGCAAAGATAGAGCAGATAGCAGGAATATTTTACCCATAGCAGAGGTATTGGAAACTGTAAGGCACAGGTTTAGGCTAAAGAGGTGTGGAGTGGGCATGAGGAAGTACACTTGCACCCAGATGGTAGTTGGAATCTGCAACCTTTCCTGAGGGAAAGGGTGAGGCCAGTACTCTCACCACTTTTAAGGAGTATCTAGTTGAGCCGAATCCACAGAGCACAGAAGGCTTTGGTCTAATGTATGCTCAATGGAATTAGCATAAATGGTTAATTGATAATCAGCATGGGCCTGATGGGCTGAATGGTCCGTTTCTTTGACATATGATTCTACGGCTTTATAACAGACCCTGGCCACCTCTATATAAGATCAATACACAGGACAAAGCAGTGTGCATCATCTACATAATGTATTGCAGTTAGTCAACCAAATTAGGCATTGAAATGAGTCTGACAATAATTTTTAAACACGTGACCTCTATCACCTGGAAGGACAAGGGTAACTAAAATTTGCATGCAAACACCAACTTCACCGTCCTGACTTGGAAATATTATCACTGGTCCTTCACAGACAAAGAGTACAAACGCTGGAACTGCCTCCACATCTTCATGATGGGAGTGCCTTCACCAGAAGGACCTCAGCAGTTGAGGAAGGTGGCTCACAACTACCTTCTCAAGGACAATTAGCAATAGATGGTGGGCTTACCAATGATGCCCAGATCCCCCCAAATAAATTTTAAATGATCTTTGTGGTGCTGATTTGATGTAATACAATTTGTAGTGGACAGCAGAACATGTATCTAGTGTATCCATGTACTTAGATTCTACCTTTTTTGTTCTCGTTATAGACAATAGGTGTAGGAGTAGGCCATTCGGCCCTTTGAGCCAGCACCGCCATTCAATGTGATCATGGCTGATCACATGGCTGATCGTTCTGTTTTCTTGGAGAGTGCGAGGGTGGAAGCACCCAACTCAACCAAGTTTGTGCTTCAGTGAAATATTACTTTTGTAGTTTACTGTGTAGTGTATGGACTTTCTTGAGTATTGATAAAAGGATGCCAAATACAGGCACGGAAATCGCTATCGAAACATGGGGGGGATACAATATCATGGCGGCCGCGAGGCTTCGGCTGTGGGCTCTGTGGACGGTAACATCGGGAGCTGACCTGGTTGGTGACCGACTCCGAACTCCAGCAACAGCAGCTTCGTCAGCCCCGAATCGTGGGGCTTGAATCGGCCCATTCATGGGGTCTTTCATCGGCCGGGGGGGGCTTCGATATTGGGAGCCTCGATGGCCTCAATGCAGCAATTTGATTTTAAGCCACTCCGGGCGTTGAGTGGCCCCGCGAACGGACCCATGTGAAACAGTCATGGTGAAGCTTGAAGCTTGAAGGTGATATATTGAATCTATTAGCAAGAGAACTACTTCACTACCACCTTTCATCAGTGGCTACAGCATTGAGAACATTGTCAATGCTGTTCCTTGCTCAGGCATTAAGGAAAATTTTACTGATCGACAGAAGCAGAAATAGCCACTACCAGTTGTGTGTCAGTAGGAAAGTAGCTGGCATATTCATCAAAAATGGGTTAAATTGGCAACGTTAGCTAAATGATCCACTTTCACAACCTAATTCACAACCTTTGCCGAGTTTGCCCTTGACTCATACTCGCAGCATGGTCGTCACGAGGTCGTAGGAGGTCGTAGGTAGGTCGTAGCAGGCCGTGATGCTAGTCGTAGGTACTCGTGGCATCAAGTAGGTCGGGGCGTTTTTTCTAGCCTGATGAAAAATGTCCTTGAGTAAAAAAGGTTGTGAATTAGGTCGTGAAAGTGGGACAGGCCCTTAAGAGAGTTACAGTGAGACACTAGAATAAGTGGGACCCGTTGGGTCCCATGTTCACACGGTAAGGCTGGTCCCCCAATGCAATATTCCACCTCTCCACCAAACAGCTGATTGCATTTTCACTTCATTTCCATTGCCATTGCAGTTTCAAGCACAGGGCAGGCCAAACAACTAATTTCATTTTCATTAAAGGCTAATACATCTTTTTATTCAAGTACATTGCATACTCACAGTGTTCTGTAGTTTCCCAGCTCAGACAGAGAGTCGTGACCTCTCCCTCGCCATCTTGCTGACAGACTGAGCCACGCCCACACTTCTGGGTTTTATAGTCCCTCCCCACTCCCACCAGAAGGGGCGTGGCCTTCATGGCTGTGATTGACAGGAGAGAGAATCTCAAGATTTTTTAAACACTAATAAGTCTTTTATTTCTCATCGATGGGAAAAATCCTCGGGGCCTGCGCAGCGGAGGAGGACTCTGAGTAAGATGGCCAAAAAATTACAGCTATATGTGACAGCGTTTTTTTCTAAAATCAAAGCACAGTGCAAACAGGAAGTGGTCAAGATGAGACTTTTAATCATATAGATAGCAATGAAATGCATTCAGCGTGATGCCTTCAGCCTATCGAGTTCATACCGGTTACTAATTCTGCGTTGATACTTCATTTTACCCATAGCCCTATCAACTCCCTTATGTCCTGGTGAGAAATTTAAGTTATTTTCTCCCCTAGAAATGGGAGAATGGGAGAATGGGAGATTAGTCAGATTGCATGTTGCCTATGCGTCATACTGGAGCACTAGCATCTGCCGACAGAGGTACAAGTACGTGACCTTTTTAGGCAATCAATGTTTTTCTGATTCTGGGATAAATCTCAGCAATTCCAACCTCTTCTTTATGTCTACTGTATTTTGGGACTATTTAGCTTTACTTTGATACTACATCACTTGTATGATTGCCTTTAGGCAACAACACTCTTATATCCTGTCATATTCCAGAGAACAGTTTGTGGTCTATTATAGAACAAAACTGGTTTAAGTTGCAAATTCTATGATTGCAGAAAGATGGTAGACAGTAAGATGCATGATTAGAATTTTCAATTCATTCTGTTATTCACTTGTTTATTAAACTGGGAATTCAAGTGAAATAGACTAAGAGAATATTTTCAGAATTCCCCATGTATTCACAGTGTTTCATACTCTTCTTGGATTATCAGCTATGATTAATGTGGATACTTAATTCATATGTTCATCAATTCATAAGTGATAGGAACCGAATTAGGCCATTTGGCCCATCAAGTCTACTCTGCCATTCATTCATGACTGATATATATCTCCCTCCTAATACCATTCTCCTGCCTTCTCGCCATAACCCCTAACACCCATACTAATCAAGAATCTATCTACCTCTGCCTTAAAAATATCCATTGACTTGGCCTCCACAGCCTTCTGTGGCAATGAATTCCACAGATTCATCACCCTCCGACTAAATAAATTCCTCCTCATCTTCTTCCTCAGAAGATGTCATAGCCTAATTCTGAGGCTATGACATCTGGTTCTAAACTCTCCTACTAGTGGAAACATCCGAATATTTTTTAAAGGCAATCATACACTGAGAAGGGATGCATCTGTGAGTTGGTGGTGGGGAGTGAGTCTTACTCAAACTGTTTCAAATGCGTCTAAAGCAAAAATATAAGATTTAGTGTTTTTCAGAGCATACATCTGAGGGCAAAATTGTGTGAGATGGTGCATTTATAGGGAAAATATTATTGTAGAGTTGGAAGTAGTAATTTTATGGACAGTTCGTAATACAGTTAATATTAATTCTGTATATTGGCAGAACACCCAGAAGTTATTGTCCATTACTAGCTGGCCAACAGGGTAGTAGATGGTTATTTTTCTTTTTTTTTATTGCTGATCGGTAGCTTTGTAGACATTTGATGTCTAGGTATTTAGACAGTGCTTTAGTTGATGATTATTGACAATTGAGAGCCAAGCACATAGGCAGAGAACTGGCATCACTTGGCATAATGGGGGAGCAAGTTTCCATGCCAATGGGCACGATCAAACCAGTTAGGTTTTAATTGTGTTCTTCCACATCTTTAATCACTGACACTGGTGCCAATTTTAAAACATAATGTGAATTCGCAAATGGTGGGAATCTGAACTATTAGTTCCTGAACTATTGGTGCAGGAATTTAGGTTTTAATCACTTCACTCCCCCATGCATATTTACCTGGAAAGTTCCACTGTGAAAGTGTGCAACAAAGTGCCCGAAAACTGTCATAAACATTCATCTTTTTAAGCATGAAATGATTCAAGCAATTTACTTTTTAAAAATAAGCATTTCCCATCTTCTTTAATACCTTGAAAGGAATTTTCCAAATTTTCCAGAGGAATGCAAGTCCAGAAAATATAACAAAAGCTTGTTCCTTTGAAATTCACAATTGGGCAACGTCATATTTTGGTTTGGATGCCCTCTCAAATTGCTGATAAAACCACACTTTCTGTGTCAATGCTGGATGATATCTGAACCACTTCAAAAACTAAATATGTTTATATATAAAGGTGATGATGTCATTGACCTGGCCCAATACAAAATTCCACCAATAGACAATAAAATTCCAACAATCTGTAGGTTATTCTAAAATGTTGTTTCTAAAATATTTTTCATTATAAAATGGGGGCAACCCAGTGGTGCAGTGGTTGAATTGCTGCCTTACAGCACCAAAGACCCGGGCTCGATCGTGATTATGGTGCTGTCTGTAAGGAGTTTGTATGTTCTCCCCTGCGTGGCTTTTCTCTGAGAGCTCCGGTTTCCTCCCACACTCCAAAGAGATTTGTAGGCTAATTGGTTTGGTAGAATTGTGAAAACAATATCCCTAGTGTGTGTAGGAATCTGCTAGTGTGTGGGAATTGCTGGTCAGCGTGGTCTCGGTGGGTCGAAGTACCTGTTTCTGCGCTATATCTCTAAAATAAAATAAATGAAACTATATCTCTTAGGGATTATGGTGCTAAATGGAGCAATTTCCATTTTTAATATCTGCAAAGATCTGTAAATTCTATCAATCCCTTTCTAAAGTTAGAAATGTGATATGTGCCTGGAATTCATGACCAGTTTTAGACATGATTTTCATCGTCATATAGTTCATGTGCACATTTTGCTTTTTTTTTAATGTTCGTGAATAACTCTGTGGGATGGTCAAAGATCTGGCAATGGATTCAGCACTTTCCTTGGCTAAATGTATTTGAATGCAGAACAAGCATCTGTATAGAGTGTATGTGGTGAGGATGTTTCCACTAGTTGGAGAGTCTAGGACTAGAGGTCATAAAGGTTGTACTTTTAGGAAGATGAGAAGGAATGTCTTTAGTCAGAGGGTGGTGAATCTGTGGAATTCCTTGCCACAGAAGGCTGTGGAGGATATATTTAAGGAAGAGAAAGATAGATTCTTGATTAGTATTAGTGTCAGTTGTGGGGAGAAGACAGGAAAAATGGGGTTAGGAGGGAGAGATAGATCAGCCATGATTGAATAACAAAGTAGACTTGAAGGTCCGAATGGCCTAATTTCACTCCTATCACTTATGATCTTATGATCTAATGCAATCAGTTGATGGGCACTGCAGTTGACTAGAAATTGACAAAAATCCAGGAGTATTTAAAAAAATGTAAATAGTTCAGAAAATACCTATCGGCATCAAATTAAGCTGCTCCAAGTCACTATTTCACCTTGGAATTCCACATTGATCTCAGAATAACTTTATCCTGCTGAGACTGGCTTATACACAAAGATGTACACACAGATGGCTTGCTCTGTGATTATGTTCAGAAAGAGAAAACAACTGCAAGTGTTTGAAAGAATGAGATTCAAACAATAATTAAAGAGCAGGGTGCATATCTGAGAAGAGACTGCACTTCTCATGGAGACATAACAAAGAGAGAACTAAAAAGCATCAAGACTTATTGGGCAAAGAAGCAGAGATCAAAAAGATGTTGTCTGCAAAGCACACGAATACAGAAGAGAGGTCAAAAGAAAGAAAAAATAATGAATGAGGAAGAAATTTTGAGCATCAAAAATTAAGGATGCATTCTTGTAAAGCTAAAGGAGGTGCTGCTGCCATGAAGAAATGTAAACATTTTTTTAAAATCGTCATGGAGTCATTAGCACAGAAATGCACCATTCAGCCCACCTTTTCCATGCCAACTCTTTTTGCTCACCTACACTAATCCCATTTTCCTGCATTAGGTCTGTATGTTTTTGTGAATTGCTAATTCAGTGCCTGCTTAAATGTATCTTATGAAACATAATAACAGGAGCTATGATCACCATTAGTAAATATTCATTTCACTTGCACTTATGTGCAATGTGACAAATAAACCGTATTGTATTGTATTGTATTGTATTGTATTGTATTGTATTGATGTAGAAGTGGGTCATGTATTAGGACACCCAAATCCCATTGCATCTCAGCAATCTTTTCCCATTTGTATAATATGCTGTTTCAATTTTTTACTCTGCCAAAACATTTTCCAACATCCAGTTCCCCCCCCCACCCCCCACCCACTTTCAGTCTGAAGAAGGGTTCCGACCCGACATATCACCAGTTCCTTTTCTCCAGAGATGCTGCCTGACCTGCTGAGTTACTCCAGCCATCTATCTCTGTCTTCCTATTCTGTTTTTCATTTCTGGAAAGTCAACAGACAATAGACAATAGGTGCAGGAGTAGGCCATTTGGCCCTTCAAGCCAGCACCGCCATTCAATGTGATCATGGCTGATCATCCCCAATCAGTGCCCCATTCCTGCCTTCTCCACACATCCCCTGACTCCGCTATTTTTAAGAGCCCTATCTAGCACTCGCTTGAAAGCAACCAGAGAACCTGCCTCCACCGCCCTCTGAGTCAGACTATGAAACGTTACATATACAATACCACAGACTATACAACATTACACAACCATGCACAATGTTGGCAACACATTACTCGGACATAAAAGCTTACCCTTATCTTAACTGCTTACATGATTTCACCGGATCAGAGAAATTCCCTTTGTTCTACCCATCTGCCTCTCCCACCTTCTTTGATACCTAGATTAACCTGTTGCCACAAGGAACTGCAGATGCTGGAATTTGTTGTGGAAACACAAAATGCTGGAAGTACCTGTTGAGTTACTCCAGCATTTAGTGTTTACATAACTTATTTTTCAGTTTCTTATTTCTGAAGAAGAATACTGGGCTTGAAACATTAACTATTTCCATTTTCATAGATGCAGTCTGACCTGCTATTTTTTTTAAACACATTTTCTGTTTACCCTTGCAAGAGGGTTTACTAATTTGACAGGGGTATGGTCAATGAAATAGGGGTACAGTGTCACTGAGGCCACAGAAGGAAAATTAAGTCATATAGTCATAGAACGCAGAAATAGGCCCTTCAGCCCAACAGGTCCATACAGATCAAGATGATCCATCTGCGTTTGCCTGCGGTTGGCTTATATCCCTCAAAAGGATTTCTTATCCATGTACCTATCCAAATGTCTTTTAAATATTGTTATTGTACCTACCTCAACTATTTTTGGCATCTTGTTAAAAAAATTCTCCTTGCAAATTCCTTTAAACCTTTTCCCCGCTCACCCTAAATCCATGCCTTCTGGCATTTCACATTTCAAAGCACAAATTGCTTTTTCTGAATTCCATAGCTACCAACAGTTAGACAGATACATGGATAGGACAGGTTTGGAGGGATATGGGCTAAACATGGGCAGGTGGGACTAGTGTAGCTGGGACATGTTGGCCGGAGTGGGCCTGTTTCCAAGCTGCATCACTCTATGACTCTCTATGACTCTACCATGGAGGAATTTGAACATTATTGTTAGTTCAGGCCTCTGGAGGACTAGTCCAGTACACTTAACAATGCACCACTATATAACACCCCTTTTAAATCGTCATGGAGTCATTAGCACAGAAATGCACCATTCAGCCCACCTTGTCCATGCCAACTCTTTTTGCTCACCTACACTAATCCCATTTTCCTGCATTAGGTCCGTATCTTTTTGTGAATTGCTAATTCAGTGCCTGCTTAAATGTATCTTATGAAACATAATAACAGGAGCTATGATCACCATTAGTAAAGCAATTGTTTTCAGTTCTAGATTTTAATCATTGACAAATTTAAATTCTCCAGTCCCCATAGCAGAATTTGAACTCTTTCTGTCTGGATGAGTCCAGAACTCAGACTGTTAGCCCAAGAGTTCAACTTACAAAGTTATCCTTCCCCCTTCCCACGTCAGTCCATAGGCAGGGTAATTAGACATAGTTGTGGAGTGAAGTAGGGAGTGAGGGGCAGACAAATATAGAAGGAAAACTAAATGACCAGGCACATGAGAGGAATGCAAGACTGAATTGCATTTATTTTAACTCAAGGAGTCTAACAATTAAGACAGATGAACTGTGGTGATTAATATATGGGAACATATTGTTGCTATCACAGGGATAAGACAAGTAATGAGAATAATAGAAAAATTATCAGAAAACTTTCTGAAGGATGGGATTAATCTGCACTTATAAGGTAAGGAGTGATCATGGATAATCAAGATGGCTTTGTTTAAGGAGGTCTTGTGTGGCAATTATGAATAGATTTTACAAGAGCGTGACTAAACATATTGATGAGGTTTATGCCGGTGCAATCTACATGAACGTCAAGAAGGCCTTTAACAACGTCCCACTTAGAAAACTGGACCAAAACTTCAGAGCACATGGGACGGAGGACAAGTTGATAAATTGGATTTGATATATTAAATTTGCTTGGTAATGGGTGATAATCAAAAGTCCTTTTTGTGACTGAAAGTCTGTGACCAGTGCTCTCCCACAGGAGTTGTTGGTGAGACCTTTATAGTTTGTCAAATACATTAACAATCAGGAATGACGGTAGGAGGCATGATTAGTAAGTTTGCAGATAAAACATAATTTGGAAGTGTTGATAAAGCTACAGAATGTTGGTAGGATGTGCAGAGAAATATCAGTTGTATGTAATCTTGAAATATGTGAAGTGTTACTTTTTGAGGACTAATTAATAGTAAGGACCAAGGAGTTGCAAAGGAAAAGTGGGACGTTGGTATTTCATCTGAAGATCTCCAAAGGAGCAGATAACGCAATGAAGAAGGCACTTGGGATCTTTGCCATCATTAGCCAGAGTAAAGAATATAACAGTAAAGAGATTATGGTACAAATACAAAAAAAATTCGAATTGCCGATTCTGGTCACCTCATGATTGTTAAAATGTGAAGACACAAGAGACAGCAGATGCTGAATTCTTAGCAAAACCACAAACTGCTGGAGGGACCCAGTGGGTCTGGCATAGATGCTGCCTGATCCACTGAATTCCTTTGCGTTTTTTTCTGTAGAACTACACAATATGGTGCAACTCTAGATTAGCTGAGCAAGGTTAAATTATGACCCATTATTTTTTACTTTTGGTAGATTACAACCAATGAATCCATAATCTCTGCAGCCATTTCCTTTCAACCCCTAGGATGCAGTCTACGAGGTTCAGGGGACTTGTTGTGTTTAGACCCATGAGTTTGTTGGAAGATTATCTCCCACATACAGTGCTCAAAAAGTCCAGATCCGAACTGAACTCTGTTTGAGGAAGGGACGTAACCCGAGGTGTCCCCTGCCCATTTTGTTCTACAGATGGTGCCTGACTGGCTGTGCTCCTCCAGTGGTTTGAATATTGTAAAGATGTAGTTGCACTCGAGAGATTTCAAAAGGAGATTCACCAGGACATCACCAGGATGGAACAGTTCAGTTAAGGGCCTATCCCACTTTCACGACCTAATTCACGACCTCTGCCGAGTTTGCCCTTGACTCATACTCGCAGCATGGTCGTCACGAGGTCGTAGGAGGTCATGGGAGGTCATAGGTAGGTCGTAGGAGGTTGTGAAGCTAGTCGTAGGTACTCGTGGCATCAAGTAGGTCGGGGCGTTTTTCTAGCATGATGAAAAATGTCCACGAGTAAATAATGGTTGTGAATTAGGTCGTGAAAGTGGGACAGGCCCGGAGGAGTGACTGGAAAGGCTGGATTTGTTTTCTTTGGAATGGAGAAGGCTGAGAGTAGACACAACCGATGTATACAAAATTACGAGGGGCATAGATTGGGAAGATTGTGAGAACATTTTCCCTTAACAGAAGTGTTTATGACCAGAGGGCATTAATTAAGTGGTAAAGGATAAGAGGACATTTGAGGAAGATCTGTTTCATCCAGAGTATGGCTGAAATCTGAAGCACACTGCCTGAGGTGCTGGTGGAGACAATTACTCTCACGATATTGAAGGCGTATTTAGATGAGCACTTTAATCACCATGTCAGAGAAACTGCAGACTAAGTGTTAGGATATTAGTGTTGAGGTACTTGATGTGCAGACAGTGGGATATCATGGGCCAAATGGCCTGCTTCTGTGCTGTATGATTCTAAAATTCTGACAAAAACCATGCTGAATTGTTTTAACCTTTTTAAAAAAAAAAAAAGCCTAATTACAATTACAGATGTTAGGTTAACTGGCCTGCAGTTAACTGGCCTCAGTCTGAAGAAGGTTCTCGACCCGAAACGTCACCCATTCCTTCCATCCAGAGATGCTGCCCGTCCCGCTAAGTTACTCCAGCATTTTGTGTCTATCTACAGTTTCTAGTTTTGGGTCTCTTCCTTTTTGAATAAGATTGTGGAGTGAATATAGGGAGTTAGGGTTAGGGTTAGAATAGGGTTAGGATATAGTTAGACCATATGGAGTTAGGGCATTTGATAAAAAACAGGTCCTCAAAGTGGTAATTTCTGGATTCCAGTTCAGATGCTAGTGAGGTCAGATTATGTCATAAGGTCACGTGATTGGAGTAGAATTAGGCCATTCGGCCCATCAAGTCTACTCCACCATTCAATCATAGCTGATCTATCTCTCCCACCTAACCCCATTCTCCTGCCTTCTTCCCATAACCTCTGACACCTGATGAATATGTGACTGAGGACCTGGTGCAGGAGGCAGAGGTTCAACTTTTTCAATCATTGGGATCTCTTCTGAGGCAGAGATACCCTGTACAAGAAGGATGGGTGACACCAATATCCTGGGAGGGGGATTTGCTGATGCTACACGGGAGGGTTTAAACTAGATTGGCAGGGGGATGGATCCCAGAGCAGAAAGAAAGCAGATGAGAAGTTGGGGGAAGATACTGTAGTCAAAGGGAGCAAGATTAGCAGACTAGGCAGACAGGTGCACACCAAAGAGAGAGGAAAGACTGGTGCTTTAAACTGTATTTAGTTCAATGCTAGAGGCATAACAGTTAATGCGGATGATCTCAGGGTGTGGATTGGCTTGGGGGAATGAGATATTATAGACATAACTGAAACATGGTTTAGAGCTGGGCAGGACTGGCAACACATTGTTCCAGGGTGAAGATGCTACAGGCATATTAGAGGTGCAGGTAAGAGAGGAGAGGGGTTGTCTTTTTGATTAGGGAGGACATACAGTAACTATTGTGCTCAGAGAGGATATTTCAGATAGGCTTTATGGGTAGAAATTAAAAACAAGAAGGGAATGATCACTTTGATGAGACTGTATTAGAGGCTGCCGATAGTCATCATGAATTCAGGGTGCAAATGTGTAGGGAGATTACAAATAGCTGTAAAAATAATATGGTAGTATTTATGGGAGATTTCAGTTTCCCTAATATTGACTGGGTCTCCCATAGTGTAAAGGGCTCAGTGAATGTAACGTTAAATAGAGTCCCACGGTGTTAGAGCTATACAGCAGGGAAACAGTCCCTTTGGCTCATCTTGTCCATGATGACCACGTTTACATACTGATCTAGATCTGTAGTTTATATTCGGCTCATATCCCTTGAAAGCCTTTCTCTTCATATATCAGTCAAAATGTCTTTTGGAAGTCCTAATCAAGTCCGCTTCTATAGATTCCTCTGGCAGTTCGTTCCAGATATGGACCACCCTCTGAGTGAAAACCGTTGCCGCTGAGGTTTTTCTGAAAACTCTTCTCCTCTCACATTCAGTCTAAATGGACAAGGGAGAGCCAGTGGATGTAGTGTACCTGGACTTTCAGAAAGCATTTGATAAGGTCCCACATAGTGAGACTGAGCCCGCACCTGTCCTCCACTATCACCCTGAGCACCGGCACACCACATGGCTGTGTACTAAACCCCATGCTCTACTCCCTCTTCGCTCACGACTGTGTTCCTGCATTCGACACCAACACTATCGTGAAGTTTGCAAACGACACAACAGTGATTGGGCTGATCACCAACGGTGATGAAACAAAATACAGAGCGGAGGTGCAGAACCTGGCGGACTGGTGCGCACGTAACAACTTGTCACTAAACACCTCCAAGACCAAGGAGCTGATTATTGACTTCAGGAGGTCCCATAATGGAGAATACGCCCCAATCTCCATTTACGGGGAAAGTGTGGAGAGAGTGTCCAGCTTTAAGTTTCTGGGCACCCACATTTCAGTGGACCTCACATGGTCCACCAACACCGCCGCGCTGGTCAAGAAGGCACATCAACGACTGGTCTTCCTGAGGACATTAAAAAAGACTGGTCTGCCCCAACAGCTGCTGACAACGTTCTACCGCTGCACCACAGAGAGCATATTAACGTATGGCATCTCTGTGTGGTATCTCAGCTGCACGGAGGCGGAGAGGAGAGCTCTTCAGCACGTCGTCCACAGAGCGCAGAGGATCATTGGGACACAGCTACCAGCCTTGGAGGGCATCTACCACACACGGTGCCTCAGGAAGACCGTCAGCATCCATAAAGACTCATCACACCCTTGTAACGGAGAAATCCCTCCGGCAGACGTTACAAGGCCTTCTACGCCCGAACCTCCAGACTCAGAAACAGCTTTATTCCCAGAGCTATAGCGGCTCTGAACCAGCCCTGCTGAGTGCCCCCCACCCCCCCACCCCCCCTGGACTGCCTCCATCGGATGGTCACGTAACACAGCTTATTTATTTATTTTACTTTTCGTTTACATCGGTTGGAAGCTGCATACTAAATCTCGTTGCACTGACGTGAAATGACAATAAAAGATATTATTATTATTATTATTATTATAGGAGATTAGTGGGAAAAATTAGGGCACATGATATTGGGGGTAGAGTGCTGACATGGATAGAGAAGTGGTTGGCAGACAGGAAACAAAGAGTAGGGATTAACGGAATGGCAGGCAGTGACTAGTGAATTACCATAGTGTAAAGTGCATTAAGGGGTTTAACTGCCTTAATGCACTTTTAAACCACCAATATTTCGTCTTTGGTAATTCATATAAGATCATAAAATCACAACTATGCCTCAATTCCTTTGCTTCTGTGATCTTCTCCTCGGTAAAGAACATTATTTATTTAATATCGCCACTATTGTGGCTCTTCACAAAAATGGTCATGCTGAGCTTTAAGGGACCCCTTTTATTCTTAATATACCTGAAGAATCTCCTAGGATTTTCCTTTACCTTGCCTGCCAGCTCTATTTCATATTCTCATTTTGCCCCCCTGATTGCTTTCTTAAGTGAACTCCAACACTTCTTACATTTGCAGAGGGCTTCGCTTAATACTGGCTGCCTAAATCGTACCTATGTCTTCTTTATTTTCCTGACTAGAGCCTGACTAGAGATTGTGTCTCACTCTGTGTAACTATGTAGATCCAATATTTACATTGCTCCAGGGCACTGGAAACAATATCTCATTCCATGATTGCAGACACCACAAATTCCAGTTTTTTCCTTTATTCACACCTGTACCACCCTCCAATGGCACAGGCAATCTTCGTCTAATGTTAATCTAATGCCAAATGTGCCAAATTACCACTCTAGCTTTAGGTTAAAGCCATGAGTGACACCCACCAACTATCAGGCAGACATGTCCAGCAGATTATTTAAACCATGCCATGTTTTCCCTGTGCTATTCTGCTAAATTGTCCTCTGCGCCTTCCCCACCTCTCTCTTATTATTGGGTCATGTTCTTTGGATTACTAATTAACCAATGCACCAAATGTACACACAAATAATTCCTGTAGTGATTTCTTTTATGGCAATGGAGAGTGCAGTTGCAGTCAGAGTGGCGCAGGTCTCAGAGTTTCGTACTTGACCAACTTTAACGTTTATGAAAATTGGTCAGCTGATATAAAAACTGGTTAGATAAAAACAATACAGTAATTATCCTTCTTTTGACAAGAGCTCCTCTAAATGAACTTTATATTCTTTGCTGCATTTCTTAAATTGTTTCTCTCTCGTCAGGTATAGAAGCTAATAGATCTGAAGGAAGATATTGTTGACTGCTGCTGCCTCCATTTTTTTACAAAGCATTAATTAAATACCAGTATAGCTAGAACTAGATTGCACTAGCTTGTTTGTAAGTGTTCTGCCTGTGGCAACAGTTCCTCTTTATTTACTTTGTTTAGGCCCGTAATAATTTTGATAGGTTCCATTCAGTCAACACTCAACTCCTTTACAATTTGAAGACAATAATCTCAATTTGTTTAGTCTTAAATCTTATATTCCCAGGACCTTCCTATCTTTAAAAGGTATTTTTGGATCCTCTCTGACAATCTTTTCCTGATTACACCATCTTGTCGCATAATTCTTCTCATCTCGTCTTTATTTTTCTAGTTTGCATATGAAATTTCATTGTACCTGTTCCTCAACGACCTTTTGCATATGACAATAAATTTGACTTGACTTGACTCAATAACCATATAACCATATAACAATTACAGCACGGAAACAGGCCATCTCAGCCCTACAAGTCCGTGCCGAACAACTTTTTTCCCTTAGTCCCACCTGCCTGCACTCATACCATAACCCTCCATTCCCTTCTCATCCATATACCTATCCAATTTATTTTTAAATGATACCAACGAACCTGCCGCCACCACTTCCACTGGAAGCTCATTCCACACCGCTACCACTCTCTGAGTAAAGAAGTTCCCCCTCATGTTACCCCTAAACTTCTGTCCCTTAATTCTGAAGTCATGTCCTCTTGTTTGAATCTTCCCTATTCTCAAAGGGAAAAGCTTGATCACATCAACTCTGTCTATCCCTCTCATCATTTTAAAGACCTCTATCAAGTCCCCCCTTAACCTTCTGCGCTCCAGAGAATAAAGACCTAACTTATTCAACCTATCTCTGTAACTTAGTTGTTGAAACCCAGGCAACATTCTAGTAAATCTCCTCTGTACTCTCTCTATTTTGTTGACATCCTTCCTATAATTGGGCGACCAAAATTGTACACCATACTCCAGATTTGGTCTCACCAATGCCTTGTACAATTTTAACATTACATCCCAGCTTCTATACTCAATGCTCTGATTTATAAAGGCTAGCATACCAAAAGCTTTCTTTACCACCCTATCTATATGAGATTCCACCTTCAAGGAACTATGCACGGTTATTCCCAGATCCCTCTGTTCAACTGTATTCTTGAATTCCCTACCATTTACCATGTACGTCCTATTTTGATTTGTCCTGCCAAGGTGTAGCACCTCACATTTATCAGCATTAAACTCCTTCTGCCATCTTTCAGCCCATTTTTCCAAATGGCCTAAATCACTCTGTAGACTTTGGAAATCCTCTTCATTATCCACAACCCCCTATCTTGGTATCATCTGCATACTAAATCCAATTTACCACCCCTTCATCCAGATCATTGATGTACATGACAAACAACAAAGGACCCAACACAACATGACAAACAACAAAGGACCCAACATAGATCCCTGAGGCACCCCACTAGTCACCTGCCTCCAACCCGACAAACAGCCATCCACCATTACCCTCTGGCTTCTCCCATTCAGCCACTGTTGAATCCATCTTGCTATTCCTGCATTTATACCCAACAGTTAAACCTTCTTAACCAACCTTCCATGAGGAACCTTGTCAAAGGCCTTACTAAAGTCCATATAGACAACATCCACTGCTTTACCCTTGTCAATTTCCCTAGTAACCTCTTCAAAAAATTCAAGATTAGTCAAACATGACCTTCCAGGCACAAATCCATGTTGACTGTTCCTAATCAGACCCTGTTTATCCAGATGCTTATATATATTATCTCTAAGTATCTTTTCCATTAATTTGCCCACCACTGAAGTCAAACTAACAGGTCTATAATTGCTAGGTTTACTCTTAGAACCCTTTTTAAACAATGGAACAACATGCGCAGTACGCCAATCCTCGGGGACTATTCCCGTTTCTAATGACATTTGAAATATTTCTGTCATAGCCCCGGCTATTTCTACACTAACTTCCCTCAATGTCCTAGGGAATATCCTGTCAGGTCCTGGAGACTTATCCACTTTTATATTTTTCAAAAGTGTCAGTACTTCTTTTACTTTGAAACTCATAGTATCCATAACTACTCTACTCGTTTTCCTTACCTCACATAATTCAATATCCTTCTCCTTGGTGAATACCGAAGAAAATAAATTGTTCAATATCTCCCCCATCTCTTTTGGCTCTGCAGATAGCTGCCCACTCTGTTTCTCCAATGGACCAATTTTATCCCTCGTTATCCATTTGCTATTAATATAGCTGTAGAAACCCTTTGGATTTACTTTCACCTTACTTGCCAAAGCAACCTCATATCTTCTTTTAGCTTTTCTAATTTCTTTCTTAAGATTCTTTTTACATTCCTTATACTCCACAAGCACCTCATTTACTTCATGCTGCCTATAATTATTGTAGATCTCCCTCTTTTTCCGAACAAGATGTCCAATTTCCCTTGAAAACCAGGGCTCTTACCAATTTTTACTGTTTCCTTTCAACCGAACAGGAACATAAAGATTCTGTACTCTTAAAATGTCCTCTTTAAATGTCCACCATTTCTCTTCTACATCTTTCCCATAAAACAAAATGTCCCAGTCCACTCCTTTTAAATCATCTCACATCTCATCAAAGTTAGCCTTTCTCCAATCAAAAATCTCAACCATAGGTCCAGTTCTGACCTTCTCCATAATTATATTGAAACTAATGGTATTGTGATCACTGGACCCGAAGTGCTCCCCAACGCATACCTCCGCCACCTGTCCCGTCTCATTTCCCAACAGGAGGTCCAGCACTGCCCCTCCTCTAGTAGGTACCTCTATGTATTGCTGCAAAAAACTACCCTGCACACATTTTACAAACTCCAAACCATCCAGCCCATTTACAGAATGTGTTTCCCAGTCTATGTGTGGAAAGTTGAAATCTCCCACAATCACTACCTTGCGCTTACTACTAATATCTGCTATCTCCTTACATATTTGCTCTTCCAATTCTCGTTCCCCATTTGGCGGTCTATAATACACCCCTATAAGTGTTGCTACACCTTTCCCACTTCTCAGTTCCACCCAAATGGCCTCCCTAGATGAGCCCTCCAATCTATCCTGCCAAAGCACTGCTGTAATATCTTCCCTGACTAGCAATGCAACACCTCCACCTCTTGCCCCTCCAATTCTATCACACCTGAAGCAACGAAATCCTGGAATATTTAGTTTCCAATCACAGCCCTCCTGCAACCATGTTTCACTTTTCGCCACAACATCATACTTCCAGGTGTCTATCCAGACTCTAAGCTCATCCAATGTACACAAAATTGCTGGGGAAACTCAGCGGGTGCAGCAGCATCTATGGAGCGAAGGAAATAGGTGACGTTTCGGGCCGAAACGTCGCCTATTTCCTTCGCTCCATAGATGCTGCTGCACCCGCTGAGTTTCCCCAGCAATTTTGTGTACCTTCGATATTCCAGCATCTGCAGTTCCCTTTTGAACTCTAAGCTCATCCACCTTTCTTACAATGCTCCTAGCATTAAAATATGCACATTTAAGAAACCCCCCGTCTCTTCTTCTCTGTTTATTTCCTTTATTTTTCTTTCTCCTCTTGTGTCCGAGTGCTTCCCTTTTCTGCAAAAGATGGTAATTAAACATATGTTATGTATATCCGCACTCTTTTGGGAAACAGGATTGTATATTACACCTAAAAACATAGCTTAAAAAAAAGAGCAGATTCAGATCGTTAAAAAATTAAACGTGTTTTATTTTGAAAATATGAGGTCCCCTATTCCATGAACAATATCACTAGAAAAGTATACAACATAACAGGACTTAGTATTTTCAATGGAATGTGTGTGTTTGTGCTTCACACAGAAAAGCTATCTACATATTCAAGAGTTACAAGCTGGGAGCGAAATAATAGTCCTGTCCATCAAATCAACTCATAAAGGGACTGGAATTATATATTGCTTAAAGAACATATCATTTGTGCCAGACCTCGACGTTTCTTTGGTGACTATATGATTACATGTTTTCACAATTGCCACTGATTGAGATTTTGCTAGGTCACTCGTATATTCAGAGAAGGAAACCTAATAAGTTTTGATTTTGTGTGAATGTGAAAACTGGAGGGGAACGAGAATTGGAAGAGCAAATATGTAAGGAGATAGCAGATATTAGTAGTAAGCGCAAGGTAGTGATTGTGGGAGATTTCAACTTTCCACATATAGACTGGGAAACACATTCTGTAAATGGGCTGGATGGTTTGGAGTTTGTAAAATGTGTGCAGGATAGTTTTTTGCAGCAATACATAGAGGTACCTACTAGAGGAGGGGCAGTGCTGGACCTCCTGTTGGGAAATGAGACGGGACAGGTGGCGGAGGTATGCGTTGGGGAGCACTTCGGGTCCAGTGATCACAATACCATTAGTTTCAATATAATTATGGAGAAGGTCAGAACTGGACCTAGGGTTGAGATTTTTGATTGGAGAAAGGCTAACTTTGATGAGATGTGAGATGATTTAAAAGGAGTGGACTGGGACATTTTGTTTTATGGGAAAGATGTAGAAGAGAAATGGTGGACATTTAAAGAGGACATTTTAAGAGTACAGAATCTTTATGTTCCTGTTCGGTGATTAATTTAAATTGTGTCATGTTCAATGGGCCTGACTTAAAATGCTCTTGACATTAGCAAAATCTCATGAGGAAAGGCCCTGAGTAGCTACAGTCATAAACATCTATCCATCCAGATTAGAGTTAACCTATGGTGTAAACTAAACTGAAACACAAAGAACTGCAGATGCTGGTATCTTGAGCAAAACACAAAGTGCTGGAGGAACTTAGTGGTTCAGGCAGCAGGTGCAGAAAATGGATAGGCAACATTTCGAGTTGGGAACCTTCTTCAGAATCAGACTGAGTTACTCCAGCATAGTGTGTTTGGCTCTTTAATTTAGTTTAGTTTAGAGATACAGTGCAGAAACCGACCAGGGATTCTCCCATACACTAGCACCATCCTACACACTAGGGATGATTTTACCAAAGCCAATTAACCTACAGACTTGTATGTCTTTGCAGTGTGGGAGCAAACCTGAGCACCTAGAGAAAACCCATGCAGTCACAGGGAGAACATGTAAACTCTGTACAGACAGCACCCATAGTTAGGATTGAACCCAAGTCTCTGATGTTGTAAGGCAGCATCTCTACCACTGTGCCACCGTGATGCCCTGCTCTACAACAGGAATTAATCGGCAGACAATGCTGTGTCTCAGCGCATGATGTCCACAGCCAGAACCCCAATAACCACATCCATCACTCTCATGCTAAATACAAATATGTGATTATCATGTGAAAACTTTGTCACTCATATTTCTGGTGCATATAGTCTGATCTGATAGCAAATTTTAAAGCACAACATTTTTTAAAAGGGGGATATTGTAGTAATGGTATTAGTTTCTTGTGAAATATTTATAGCTGGGACACAGGTGCACATGGCACCATTTCATAATTGAAAGATGGCACCAAAAATGGCAGTGCTGTAAACATTGAAACGCATAGTGATAAACATCAGGAAGTTATAAACTAATGAATGGAAAAGGTGGATGTTTGTGAAGTGATGGTAGGGGTGAAATTTAATGCAGAGAAGTATGTTGCAAGAAAGACATAAATATAAATGGCACTTTTCTTAAGGGAGGTGCAGGAAAATAGATACTTATTTATGCATATATATTTGAAGAAACAGAAGTTAAAATGCATACAGAATCTAGAATATTTGTGTTTAAACAGAGGAATTGAGTACAAAACCAAGGAGATTCTGTTCAACGTCTATAAAACACTGATTAATTTACAACTATTGTATTATGATCAGTTCTGCCCACCAACATTTAGGAAGAATTTGGATGCCTCACTGAAGATGATTTCAATTACATGGATAGATTGGGGTAGCTTGAATTGATCCCCTTGGAGCAAAGAAGATTGAGAGGCAATTTTATAGAGGTGTTCAAAACATCATGGGTTTTATCAGAGTGAATGAAGGGAGCTTGTATCCGTTGGAGGAAGATTTGTAAACTTCAGATTTAAGAACGAAAAGCTGATGAACCAGAAGTGTCACAAAAAAAGAATGATGAAAGGAGATTCAATTGGCACTTTAGAAAGAGAATTGAGAGGGAGGAAATTGAGAGAGAAGCTTTGAGGAATGGTCTTAAGTATAGGTTTGACAGGAGTTCCTCGACAGAGACCCAGTGTGGTCTCACTGCATCAAATGTTTTTGCTTCTACCTTGTAACCTTTCTAATGGATTTACTGCTTCTAACTAAAGAGCCATTATTTTTTAACTTCATCGGCCCTGGAACTAAACGTGGTTGATAATTAGATTAGATTAGATTAGATTAAATTAGATTCCTTTATTGTCATTCAGACCTTTCGGTCTGAACGAAATTATGTTGCCTGCAGTCATACACAGAACCAATAATAACAAAACATACAATAAACACAAATTAAACATCCACCACAGTGAGTTCACCAAGCACATCCTCACTGTGATGGAGGCAAAGTCTTCACTCGTGGGCATCAAAAACAGAGGGCTAACCGATAATAACTATTCTCATTCCCCTCCAAAGGTAATTTGTGGAGGTCCACTGGAGGTTTAATCTTGGAACGGGGATATCTGGTTGCTGGAAAGACTACAAAAATGACTGGGGAGTAAATACTAGAGGAGAACAAAAATAAGAGTAGGAAGAACAGTAGTACATTTTTTAAGAAAGATCTAGGAAAGGCAACAAATATACAGGGCATAAAATGTGAATGCACAGACATTGCTGCCTCGGCAAGGCCACCAGCATAATCAAAGAAGAGTTTCACCTCGGACACTTGCTCGTCTCCCCTCTCCCATCAGACAAGAGATACAGAAGTGTGTAAACGCACACCTCCAGATTCAGGGACACTTTCTTCCCAGCTGTTATGAGGCAACTGAACCATCCTATAACCACCCTGAGAGCAATTCTAACCTACCATTAACCTCATTGGAGACCTAGTACAATATTTAATCGGACTTTACACTGTAGATGGCTTGATTATAATCATGTTTAGTCATACCACTGACTGGATAGCATTCAACAAAAAAGTATTTCACTGTACTTTGGTACATGTGACAATAAACTAAACTAAACTAAAAAGCTAAGGGCCTATTGCTGTGCTGTACAGTCCTTTGTTCTAGATGATGGCGTCAGATTGTCAGGAAATGGGGAAATAGTGCCATTGTTGATTGGTTAAATAATGTAATTTCCAACAGTCAGTTATAAATGATAGAGGAAATTAATATTCAGAGCTTTCAATTGCAAATAGTGTCACGTGGCTTTGTGTATCGCAATCAGAATGCATGCAGAGGTTTAGTGTTAATGGGAATCACATTGCTTGAAACTCGTTCCATACACATCCTCTTCCAACTCCCTAAAGTCTACCCACCTGCCACCACACAGCTCTCTCTTCATTGGCAAGTCAGTGAATCATAATATGCTGGTCTATCAGATGCGATAGCTTTGTGTTATCCTACTCGTGCCACCCGAGGAGAACTAAAGCAAAAAGCTAATAGGAGAACATTTTTGGCAGAACAATTATTATCAGTTTAATACGCCAGATTCATAACATTAATCAAAGCTCAGGAATTTAATTTGTAGTTGGAAGTTGAGATTTAATGGAAGTTAATGCTGTTTTAAATATTATTTTAAACAGGAAATATTTTGTTAAAATTATTTCAAACAGAAAGTTATTTAAACAGAAAATATATAATGAACTGGAACCTTATTACAAGCACGTTTCTAATATGGAAAAAGAGAAAAAAACATGACTGGTGAAAACATATTTCCATCATAAAGGAAAAATGTGAGATTGCATGATGATTAAGATGGATTAACATTTTGTTACCATGTAAATAGAATATTTCCCTTTCCTGTGCAGTCACATTCTATACCGAGCAAGCCATTTTGGGAAGGGTAGGGAAAGAAACACCAACAAGCAATGATTAGAGCACATTTGGAAACTTGAATATTCTACATACATGAACATACTTTCAGAAACTAGGTGTATTATCATGAATGTATACATCCTCCTGGGCTATAAATAAGGCAATTGTAGCCCTGTGGAGGATCTATACATTCATTATAATACAGCCTGTACGTAAAAATGAGCATCTGAAAGACCAACGGGATGGAGTTGTTGACATTTGTGGGGCTTCAGGCATCTGCTGCTGTGGAGGAACTCAGATTGTGACCACATTTTCGACTTGCGAATGGTCCCGTTAATAAACAGGTCTCAGGAACGGAATCCTGCTGTAACATGGGGATTACTTGTAGTTAGATACAAAAAGCTGGAGTAACTCAGAAGGAGTGGGTGACGTTTCGGGTTGAGACGCTTCTTCAGACTCTGAAGATCTTCGGATTAAACCAGCATCTGCAGTTCTTTCCTCCAGATTACATCTAGTTGGCTTTGCTTTCATTTTACATGATACAGAAAGCCCTCTTGTTAATAACACTTGATGCAATATTTTCCTTTACAGGATACCTAAGCCTCTGCTGAGTTTACCAAATTCTGAGCAAAATTAATATTTTTATTGAGACCTGGCAAATAAGATGATCTATTGTCTATCTTTCTTTCTTTCTATCTATCTATCTATCTATCTATCTATCTATCTATCTATCTATCTATCTATCTATCTATCTATCTATCTATCTATCTATCTATCTATCTATCTATCTATCTATCTGTCTGTCTGTCTGTCTGTCTGTCTGTCTGTCTATCTATCACTTTAAGTCTCGTCTTGTTTGCGTGCTTGTCTGTGATTCAGTGAGCTCAAGGAACTACGCCAAAACGGTACACAATAGCGCCAATATTTTTGCACCACCTTACTCACGTGGTCGTTTGTATAAAGTTTCGTTCAGATTGATGTTATATTTCACAAGTTATTGACATTAAAACATTTAAAAAAACCAACTTTGAGAAGAATAACTGTGACTGCTGTGTGAGTTTTCTGGCAGTTGCAGGTATGACGTCACAATAGCATCTCACAGTCCTCCAATCACAATGGGATCTCATTTACATACGCTGTCGTGAACATTCCGCCCACTGACAATGACATCACAATGGGATCTCAGCTGCCACCTGACAATGACTGAGGGTAGGCAAAAGGAGAGGGAGGGAGAGGTGACAGAGAGACAGATATGGGGTTAGTGTGTGTGCGGGGGGGGGGGGAGAGGGGGGGGGGAACTAGTGTGTGTGGGTGAGGCAGCTCACAATGACATCACAATGGGATCAGGGACTGAAACGCCCCCACTTGCCCCGCCCCTCCCGTGTTTATTTAAAAAAATAAAACCACGCCCACACTTGCACCGCCCCTCCTGTGTTCACTTGACTGACGTCAAAATGACACACCACGGATCCTCATAGTGGCCTTTCCAGACCGGAGTGTCTCCATGGGGGGTGGGGTTTTTCACGTGGTTGATTGATTGTGTTTAGCTTATTTTTCATTTTCATTTTGAGTTGCATTTTAAAAAGAAAAAAAAAACATTGCGGTTTTCAGATATTTACTTTATTCAAAGATAAATAAACTCCATTTAGGTCTCCATGGGGGTGTTTTCATGTGGGAAAGATTGATTGGCATTTTTCACAAAGAAATTCCAGAACTTTCCTCCGACACCGCTCCCCCCCCCCCCCCCCCCCCACCCCCGACATGGGAAGAATTTCCTTCTGCGGGAGTGGGATGGGGGAGATCAGCACCTACGCCCCCCCTCCCCCCACATGGGGGGTTTCATTGTGGTGGGGTGGAACAGGGGAGAGGTTTCATTTCCTTGTGGGGGGGGGGGGGATGAGGTATGAGAGACGTCTGTGCAGAGATTTTCATTGGGGGGGAGTGGTGGAATAGGGGAGAGGTTTCATTTCCAGAACTTTTCTTTATTGACAAAAAATAAAACGCACCCCCAATAGCTCCACCCCTCCCGTGTTTACTTTAAAAAACAAAACGGCAGCCCACTTGGCCCGCCCCTCCTGTGTTTGCTTAAAATCCACCGATAAACACTTAACACTTAAAATGGGATCTCACAGTCCTCCACCCAACTTTTGCAACAATGTTGCCATCATAGAACACTGAGTCGTGGTCCTGGCAGCCAGTGATTGAACAGAAGGGGGCGGGGCGAAGGGAAAGGGAAGTGGAAGGGGAATTGGAATTGGAAGTGCTGGGGGAGGCAGGGGAAGTGCAATTGGATTTGTTTTAAAGTCTAGTGCTGGGGAAGGCGGGGGGGGGGGGGGGGGGGGGGGGGGTGGTGGAATCTTACATTGTGGAACAGGTTGCGTTAGGGGACCTGCGCTCCCATCGGGGCTATGAGTGAGGGGTGGAATATTGCTTTGGGGAACGGATTATGTTGGGGGAGCGGGTGAACAGGGGAAACGGGTTTCATTGGGGACCGGGTGAGTGGTGGAATCTTGCGTTGGGGGAATGGGGCCCAACGGGTCCCACTTGGTCTAGTATATATATTACTAAAACTCTCGTCTTGTTTGTTTGCAGGTTTGTGTTGTACCTCCATTTGCTCAAAATGGAGGTACACGATAGCGCTACAATTTTTGGCCCACCTTACTCACCATTGTCCTGTGATGTAAATGAAACAAGTTTTGTTCAGATTAAAGGTATATTTTAAAAGTTATTAACATTTAAGAAAAAAATTCTTAAAACACGCCTCCACCCGCGCATGTGCAGTTTGGGGAGAGTACCCATACGCTTCTTTACTGGCATCACAAAGGGCACCCACCAGGTCCTCAGCAGTGCCTGCACAGTTGTGGTCTATTCTGAATTCAGATCGCCAACTTTTTTTCACAACGGCGACAGGGGTAAGATTATAAAAACAGCATTTTACAGGTGCTCTGGGTCCGCAGGGATCCGCGGCCGGCTCCGGTTCCTGCTCCGGGGGCGGGGAGTGTCCACCTGGGCCCACGGGGATCTGCCTCCTTGGTGCTGAAGCTAGGGATGAGTCAGCGGCCAGCGGCGGCCAGCTCTAGGGGTGGGGCGAGGCCACTCAGACATTCCGGGGCCTGGGCACTGAGCCTGGCTCTGAGGCCGATGGTTGCTGCTGCTGCTCTGGGCCCGCGCTGCGAGCTGAGGTCACGGCGTGGATCCGAGGCCTGGCCAATTAGCCTGGCTGTTGAGGCCGATGGCTGCTGCTGCTTCGGGCAAGCAAGGAGGGAGAGGAGCGGCAACCTCTAGATTCTAGGGAGGTGAGGAGGGAGAGTGGGGGGGATTGAGGGAGAGGAGGGAGTAGGGAGAGAGGGAGAGAGAGAGAGAGGTAGGAAGAGAGAGAGTGGGGGAGGTGAGGAGGGAGAGTGGTGGAGGAGGGGGCATAGAGGGAGAGGAGGGGGGAGTGGGGAATAGAGGGAGAGGAGGACAGTGGGGGAGGTCAGAAGTGATAGTGGGGTGATAGGGGAGGTGAGGTGTGGGGGAGGTGGGAGATAGAGGGATGGGAGGGGGTTAGGGAGGGGAGAGGAGCTATGGGGGGATGGAGTGACTGAGGGTCGGAGAAAGGAGAGGGAGGGAGAGTTGAGGGAGGGATTGGGGAGGGGATGAGGAGAGATGAAAGAAGAGGGAGCATGAAGAGGAGGGGGAGGGAGTGCTGGGGGATGAGGCGAAATGAGCAACCCCTGCGCAGTTAGGGGCTATGGATGAGTGGTGGAATGTTTTGTTGGGGGAACGGGTTGCGTTGGGGGAAAGGGTGAGTGGTGGAATATTGCATTGGGGAACGGGTAGCTTTGGGGGACTGGGCCTCCCATGTGACACGTAGTCTAGTAATGTTATAAATCTACATTTGGAAGTTAAAGGAGACACATAAAAGTCCCACCATAACAATTTCTAGATGCATGAATTCACAGCATAGCTCAGTCCTGGACGGTTCAATTCAGCAATAAATTATTTTATAATGACACAAAAAGATATCAAAATGTATTTTACTTACTTCATCAAAATAATGCTCTACTCATACTTAACAATCTGAGATAATATCTATGAACTAATTATTATGTATGTGATACACCATGGTATGCCATTATAAGAAATATATTGTTACATCTTAATAGATCATTGATGCATAGGTGAATGGGTTAGGCACAGTTTCATATTATTCCTGTACATTGTATGTAAATTCAATCATTTCACAATGACCTAAAATATGTAGCTTCTGATAAAACAGGAAGGGTGAAATTGTTATAATGGCATTTATGCTTATTAGATATACAGTACAAATTTAATGTTATTTCTCTGGTCACCTATTTGTAAATGACAATGGATTATTTATAATATTGGACTGTTATCGGAATGCAGTTAAAAATTCTGTCATCATTTTGTTGTTTCTATTGATTGCTTAAGATTAGAATTAAGAATGATTAAAATTGTTTTAATTGTTTGAAATTAAAAAATTTAAATATCCCTGCTTTTCTCAGAAAGGAAGGCACTGGACATATATGGAAATTGGCAGAAAGTGACAAACTAATTTTATATATCTCAATATTTTTACTTCTTGATATTGCCTGCAATACATCCCTCTTTCAATATTATTTTTATATTAATGCTTAACATTTCCTGATTGACACAATTTGATTTAAGCATTCTTCTCTTTTTCATGTCTATGTTGTTTAAAAATAACTGAGGCTTTGCAGTCCAGATTTGTGGTGACCTGCTTGATTGCCATTGAAGCCTTTAATGGCCGGTGTAGCTTAAAGAACTGGCAAAAAATGAAGCATAAAAATTGCACGGATAAAACACATCTGTCTTACCACTACAGAAAATATGTATCATTAACCAGTATGCTGTGATTTTACAAGACATTGGATGTTTCAAGGGAGTTAGTGAAAAGTTTTTTTTTAATGTCCTTCATTTTATCTGAATAAAAGTCCTGCAGGCCTGCCTGATGACATGTAACAACAGAAGATTTCTTCCACCAGCCTCTCTCGTGTTGTCATAATTTTGAGACATATGGTCAGGAAGCACTGTTAGTTAGAAGAGGGTTGTAAAATGATTTAAACCCTAGTTACATTTGGTTGAAGGAGCTTTAGCATATCGAACTCACGCCTGCTCCTCGATAAAGGTGCCAATCCTCGTATAACCCCTCCACAAACACGAGGCATCTGTTTGCTCTGCTGCAAGGGTCTGTTCGTGGAATGTGAACCACCACTGGCAAGGCTTTTCACTGAACCAGTCCCAGGAGAGAGCAGAGAGTTCATGGCGATGTGCAAAGGATGCCATATGGTTAAAACCTTTGGAGCAATAATTTCTTCCTGAGAGACAGATCATGCTTCTGTCAAGGGGGCTGTTCCAGTCTGCAATGAGTGAAGCATTGAACTGGGTTTTCTGTTTGGCCTTTTTGTCTGCTTTGTAAATCAGAGAAGAAAAAGCCCTTCGTCAGTGGCTATGCAGCCAGTTATTTTGGAAGAGACACAGAAACCTGTAGATGCTGGAATCTTGAGCCAAAAATAAAGTGCTGGAAAAGCTGCTGAGATCCTCTGCAACTTTGGAGAAACATCTATCTCATCTGCTGCAAAATACAAGGTCGTTCTAATATCTGTCTTGGGTCTGCACCCAAAGGGTGATGAATCTCTGGAATATACATACCTATCAGCTATCTATTCCTTTCACTGGGGTCCTTGGTATTTCTTCATAGTTGGCAAATTTTCGGCATAGACGAGTTGGACCGAAGTGCCTTGTTCTATGCTGCATAGTTCTATGAGTCTATGACTCTCTGGTAATTATAGTCAAACTATAGTCATAGTAGGGTGTATTAAGATAAAATCTGAGGTTCTTGTGGAACAAATTTAAACCAAACTATTTTTCTGCCTTTATCCATTAGCATTTGAAAAAAGGAGTTTAAGAAAATTGAAGAAAAGCTAAAGAATGTGTTTAGTATCCTGTGGAGACACAAGAAACTGCAGATA
The DNA here is from genome assembly GCF_010909765.2 of Amblyraja radiata. NCBI lineage: Eukaryota > Metazoa > Chordata > Chondrichthyes > Rajiformes > Rajidae > Amblyraja > Amblyraja radiata. Next base: position 70,977,711 of record NC_045958.1, on the reverse strand, counting down.
CTGGAATCTTGAGGAAACCACAAACACTGGATAAACCCAATGGGTCAGACAGCATCTGAGGAGGTAATGGACACATGACGTTTTAGGTCGGGACTCTTCTTCAGATTCGAAAAAGGGGTCCCGACCCATATTGTCAGCTGTCCATTCCCCCCACAGATGCTGCCTGACCCATTGAGTTCCTCCAGCACTTTGTTTTTTGTTCAGATTCTATGTTGTCTAAAAGAACATGTACATTCATAATAATTTTCAGTAGGATGTGTATCTAATCTCAACACATCTATTTGTTTCAGGCACAATGTCAGCTTTCAGTCTTAGTTTAGCTTCATTTAGAGATACAGAGTTTGAAAACAGGACCTTCATGCCAACCTACAATCACCACATACACTCGTTCTATCCTAGACTCTAGGGACAATTTTACAGAAGCCAAATAAACTACAAACCCGCACGTCTTTGGAATGTGAGAGGAAACCTGTCCACGCGGTCACAGGCAGAATGAGCAAACTCCGTTCAGTCAGCACCCATAGTCAGGATCAAACCTGGGTCTCTGGCTCAGCAACTCTACCGTGCTGCCTCTTCTACTTGTTCGTATTTCTTTCCACATTCCACCACACCCCCAACTCGTCTATGCATGTGCAAACACGATGTTTAAAAGACCATTAGATGGTAGGTACAAGGATAGGAAAGGTTTGGAGGGATATGGGTCAGGCGCAGGCAAATGGGGCTAGCTTGGTAGGCAACTTGATCGACATGGACGAGTCGGGCCGAAGGGCCTGTTTCAGTGCTGTATAGCTCTATGAGTCCTCGCATTCATGGAGTGTTTTCCAATTCATCTAAAATAAGACAATCCCTCTTCAGTGGGTAATTATGGAGGAAGTAGGAAGTCAGCAGACTCATCATCCTTATTATACCTTCCCACCACATTCCTGCACAAAACACTGACCGAGCTTGGTCGTCAGATTGAAGGAGGAGAAGCAATCCAATAACTCACCTTTAATTGGGGGGGGGGGGAGCTTGTACATGACTGCGCTTGTGTAAATAAATCATGGAAACTGTCAGTGTGTCTTCTAGACTATTATTTCTGCAATTACATCCCAGCTGTACATTTTGAGTTGTCTCTGTGAACATGCTCTATGCTACATTTCTGAATTAAACCTACAAGAGTACATCAAGTTTGTTTACATTTATTTGCCACATGCACCAATTAAGGTACAGTGAAATGAGTTACCATGCAGCCATACAATCAAAAAGAGCACGATACACAATAGAATTAAACATAAACATCCACCACAGATGAGTCAACTTTCTTCACTGTGATGGAAGGCAATAACGTTCAGTCAATCTTCCTCCTTTGGTCACCCATGGTCGGGGCCATGAACCCTCCGTAGTCGCGGTTACGGATGGCCCAATGTACAAGCCCTCTCGTCGGGATGATCGAAACTCCGACGTCGGGACGGATCGGAACACACACTTGGAGTTCCCGAATCGGCCACTTTCTTACCGGAGATGTTATAGGCCACAGGCCGGCGGTCGGAGCACTTCTTCTGGCGATCTCCAGCAGGGGATCGCCCCACTCCGTGATGGTAAGTCCGCCGCACCTGCCACTGAAGCTCTGGGCCGGTCTCCGTGAAAGGCCGCATCAAACCAGTTGTTAGGCTGCGAGGAAGGGCGAAGATGCGACAAAGAAAAGTCTGTCGAGGTAAGTGACTGAAAAATGGTTTCCCCCTATTCCCCTCCCACCACCCCCCACACTAAAAACATACATTTAGACATGCTAAAAAACAAAAAAAGGACAAACAAGCTGCTGGCGAGGCAGCCTCTCTCGGCGCCACCCGATGACATGTTACATTTTTAGAATCCACACACTTTGAAAAGGCTTAATCCCTATGGGAAGGTGTATCACAAAGAAAGATATGAATCAGCCTTAAATAAAAACAGAAAATGCTGGAAATACTCAGCAGTGCATTGGTGGGAAGAGAAACATAGTTTTGTTTTTCTGGTTGAAGACACTTCCTCAGAAGAAGCCATTCTTGTACCTGGAGATTATTGTTCTCAGGCTCCTGTACCATCTTCCTGATGGGAGTAGCAGAATGAGAGTGGGCCACAGTGGTATGGGTCTTTGATGAGATTAGTTGCATTTTTGAAGCAGCACTTCCTATTGTTCCCTTTGATGGTGGGGAAGTCAATACCTGTGATGGACCAGGCAATGTCTACCACTGTCTGCAGCCACCTTTGCCAAAGCGGGATATGATGCTCTCTACCATTCAACTGTTGAAGATCAATAGAATATTCAGCTATATGCCAAGGAAGGATTTGCAAAGGAAGTTGAGGCCTTCATAAGTTTTCTTTGTGATTGTATCAATGTGCTGAGCCCAGGAAATATTATCAGGGATGAGCACACCTGTCCTTGGCATGCACAACTCTGAAAATCCATCCTGGGCCCAACATCAGGCAGATGTTGACACTCTCCACCACGATGCCATCAATGAAAACAGGTTCATACATCCTCATCTTTCCCTTCCTGAAGTCAATAATCAGCTCCTAGTCCCAGAGGAGTCAAGGCAGAGACAGGTATGGAGGGATATGATATGGAGGGATATGGACCAAACGCAGGCAGGTGGGACTAGTGTAGCTGGGACATGTTTGCTGGTGTGGGCAAGTTGGACCGAAGGGCCTGAATCCATGCTGTATCACTCTATGACTCGATGAATAGTCTTGCCAGCATTGAGAGCACGATTGTCGTTCTTTCATGTAATCAGATTATCAGCATGATTTAGTCACCCTCTTGTAGCCTTTAGAGAGACTCCTTCAATGGAGTGCATTAAATATCGACATATCATTAAGCTGTAGGTGGCATTGTGCACAAAGCAAGAAATGTCAGCGGCACTCTAATAAAGTATACATGCTCATGAAAATAAGTAATGTGTGCATTCTGTTGAGGCATCACAATCTTCATGGTGGTATTCATGGAAAGTGTTTGTAATCTAGTTTCAGAATCCTGTATAGCGAATGTGGAAATATGAGTAACCTCGGGTATTCCAACAACACGCATTTGGTATTCTATACTATATGCTCCTCCAGGGATTAAGGTACCTCTTTACTTTTCTCATATTCAAGTGGAAATGCATCCTGTTTTTGGCAATGTTGCTTCTGTTCAAGGAAGTCCTCATACAGAGTAATAACCAGAGATGCAGTTGTTCCCCCTGATATCCCAGAATGAGTTCACCTTTGTTAGACAACACAGATTTACTTTGGAGTCACGTGAGTGACTACGTGAAGAAGGCCGTCAAGGCGCATGCGCGTCATTACGTCTAGCGCATTACGCTGACTGGCAGGCGCGCTGCTCCTGCCAGCGGTAAGTTTAAACCTTCAGGTAAGTTTCAAAACTTATATCTAGGTTCTGTTTTTTGTGTTGCAGGAAGCTCTTTACTGAGTTTGCCTGCTTGATTTGGGGAGAAGTCGGACGGGTCGCGGGGAATCCGGTTATGGACCGTGGGGAGATCCCGGTCTGGATCGCGGAAGCGCGGGTAGCCGGCTGCCGTTCGGGCTTGCAACCCACGTCGCTGACAGTGCGGTCAGCGACTCCCAGACCGCTATGGTTCCCCACAAAGGGGGTAAAACCAGCAGTAAGCTGGTCTCGCCCCCTGAGTCGCTGACAGTGCGGTAAGCGGCTCCTAGACCGCTATGGTTCCCCACAAAGGGGGTAAAACCAGCAGTAAGCCGGTCTCGGCTCCCGAGTCACTGACAGTGAGGTCATTGGCTCCTAGACCGCTATGGTGCCCCAGAAAGGGGTCAAACCAGCAGTAAGCCGGTCAGGCCTTGGGACTCGGGCAAGTCGGGCCAGGAGGGTTCCACTCCTTCAATGGGTGCGTCTATGGACTCCTAAACCCACATGGAGCACCTGATGGAGAGGTTGCTCCACTTAGATATACTCCAAAGGAGGGAGTTATCAGTGCGGGTCTCCTCGGGGGCCCGCGGCAGCGGCACCTGTTTTCAGGGCTGCACAATGTCTCCCTCTCTGAGGAGGGGAACATCAGGGTCAGTTTCAGTCTGACAGAACAAAAATCCTGATGTAGGTCCGTAGGAGGGGCCATGTCAGCGCACGTATCCTCAGGAGCCTGCGGCAGTACCTGTTTTCAGGGCTGCCTACGAATCTCCCTCTCTGTGGAGAGGGGTGCGAGGATATACTCGCAAGCGAAGGGGTTCCTGCCGGAAGAATTGGTTGGCAGAAAACCCGGAAGGGGCCAGAGTTCCCCTCACGCTACAAGTGCTGGCAGTGAACAGCACTATTAGGGGATCGCCAAATCTTCTCTTCAGGTAAGACTTATCCAACAGATATATCTGGATGAGAAAGCAAAAGCTTCATCATATCGGCGACGACACGCACCACGCCTCATCGGCAGTAAGCAGTTCACTGAAGCTGGTGGCAGCTTGAAAGCTGGGCAGAGGTCTTTCAGGCCTAGGCCCAAGGGCTTACCCTAAGACCACCGATAACCATAGAGGTAGGTGAGTCTGGTTCTTCCGAAACATGGGATAAGTGGTCCATTTACAAGTTGGTAATATTTACACTTTGGTTTGTACAAATGATAATAATCACATGAGATTCAGGTCCGTTATATACTAATATTATATAATGGGATTGGATTATTATTGCAGTATACAGGGTACCAAGTATGGCTTGGAATTGGGGCCAGAGTTGTCTTTCGAGGCAGGCTCAGTATTATGGCCAGAGTTGTCTTTCGAGGCAGGCTCAGTATTACGGCCAGGATTGCTTTCCGAGACAAGCTCGGAAATATGGCCAGAGTTGTCTTTCGAGGCAGGCTCAGAATTATGGCCAGAGTTGTCTTTTGAGGCAGGTTCAGTATTATGGCCAGGATTACCTTTCGAGACAGGCTCGGGTATCTGGCCAGAGTTGCTGTACGAAGCAGGCACGAATCATGGCAGGCGTAGCCAATGAACTTGATGCCAGTTCATTGGCTATATTTAAGAGTGAGTTAGATGTGGCCCTTGTGGCTAAAGGGATCAGGGGGTATGGAGAGAAGGCAGGTACAGGATACTGAGTTGGATGATCAGCCATGATCATATTGAATGGCGGTGCAGGCTTGAAGGGCCGAAAGGCCTGCTCCTGCACCTATTTTCTATATTTCTATGTTTCTAGCCTGTTCATTGTGAAAGATGGAGGATGTCGGTTTCATAATTGATTTAACTGGCATGTGCAACATAGTCTTTCTTTTCAGTATATGGAACTTCGTTACTGTCTAACAACTGCTTTCCTTAGGATCTTTATGGCATGCATCGATTTCAAAGATGTATACTATTCAGGTCCCATTCACAGGGATCACCGGGGACATTTGAAATTTATCTGGATGGGGCAATGATACAGTTAAGGCGTTGCAAATGGGCTAACTTCAGCTCCCAGGTCATCTACCAAAATTACTAGACTGGCCCTTGGACTGCTCAGAGCTCAAAAACACTTGTTATGGCTTATCTGGATGATATTCTAAACGCTGTGTTTTGCTAAAATTAGCTGTTTCAGCCGCAATTTGAGAAATTGAGGTCCATCATCCATCCAGTTAAATTTAAGTTGATACCAACTAAAGTTATTGATCATTGACCTTTAACTATGAATTTATCTGTGACTCTGCCCTGGGGCAAGAGATTGGAGTCAATAGAAGCCTGTAACAACCTTGTTATCAAGGAGTCTTCTATTCATCAAGTGTAATTGGCAATATAGCAGCTGTGTTTCAGCTATGTAATTGGGCCTTTGCATTATCAGAACTTACAACGTGCAAAGTAGTAACCTCACAAGTGCCATATAGGTCATTGTTAACAAACCTATGCTATTACCAGCTGAAGCTACCTAAGTCACAATGGTGGACGAACTATATTCAGCAGTGCTCCAGTAGTTTGGTCTATAAATCTTCAGTTATATTACAAACTGATGCTAGTACTCAAAGATGGAAAATGACGAATGCCATCTCTTGTCACGGAGGCGGATGGGATTTGCATGAATTACCAATTCTTCAGTTATTGGTATCAACTACCTATAGACACTAGGTGCACACTATGGGTTAAAGGGTTATTATGCGAATATGCATAAACTGCATGCTCAGTTCCAAGTTGATACACTGTGGTGGTGGCATATGTTAGTCACATGAGTGCAATCAAGTCAAAGTATCCTGTCATCATTTACCCAACCTCAGTTGGCGCTGGTGTATCATCACGTAAATCAATTACAACACAGAATGGATGTTGGATCACAAAGTATTTTATGTCTTTTCTCCATTTTGCCTCATCAGTCTTGTCTTGCAAGGAATCCTGCAAGATCCCGCTTCAGGGTTTTCGTACTGTCTTATGCAGCCATGATTTCCCGCAAATGTTGGGAATAATAATAGAACCTTATATGGGTATTCTAAACATAAAACTTTGCTGGTTCAGCCTGGGACTCGGGGAACCAGCCTCTGCATGATTAATCAAGTCATTGCCTTACAGAATCTGAGAAGACTGCTCCTGCGGCTCACGTTGTCAGACGATCCATGTCTGTACTCACTGCAGTGAGCAGGGATAGCACCAAAAATGCAGTACATTTCCTCTTCAGGAGATTGGAAGTGTTCTGTTTAAATGCTATGTTACATATTACATGGCACGGATACTGAAGTCTTAGAGTTCATTTTCAAATGTGTCATGACAATAAATTGTTATAGTTCCATTAACTGTGCCCAACGTGCTTTCTCATCATATTTGATGCAGCGAGCGGGACCCGCTCTGTCAGGTTTCACCCTCTGATATCCAGTTTATTAAGGATATCTTTAACTCAAGTTCTCCCAGACCAAAGTACACGGAAGTATGGGATATTGACATTGTGTTAACACTACTTCACCAGGGGGTTTCCAGCTATATCCTTATCTTTGGCTCGGCTCTAATAAGGTAGTTATCCCTTGGCGCTGTTCTCAGCGCAATGGGTCCAGTCGTTACATAAATTGTGACTGGACAGGATGGTTTCACCTGCTATAATGTGATATTTCATGTTCACGATTTAGTTAAGCAGACAGCCCAGGGGTGTCAGGTCTCAAACTAGTTCTCATGGCATACCCAATGCACCTTCGGTTATGTGTGGTCACACATTTACAACATTTCGTCAAGGTCACTTAGAGCCTTAGAGGCTCTGATACTATCTATGTTTGTTAGTTACAATAACCGCATAAGAAGGTGTCAGTTCAGACCATCTCCAGGTGGTTTAAACGGGGTTTTGGCTTATGCAAGAGTAGATACTATTTTTCTAATCTCACTCCACCAGGCCTGCTACAACTTCAGCAGCAAGGGGTATGTACGTTCCTCTGGACCACATCCTGCCGACTGCAGGGTGGTCTAACGAGCGAGTTTTCCATACATTTTATATTAACCCATTGCCAGACCAGGGGTATTTGCCAACTCTATTTTAAGTTCTATTTTTAGTTTCCCCCGGAAGAGAGTGGTTACTATTATTATTATCTGTTCATTTATCAACATCAGCATGTTTTAAATCTATGTCATGTCTGTATGCATTATGAATGTTTTCCTTATCTGTGGTCAACTGATGCAGTCGTGCTTGTGTGGACTCGTTTTTCCACGGCATGAAATCACAGAGCTTCAAAATCTTCACGTAGTCACTCACGTGACTCCGAAGTAAAATAGTAAGATTATACGAGAACTTACCAGTTTGAAGTTTGATCTTTATTTTATGAGGAGTTACGATGAGCGATTACGTGCCCTCCGCTCCCAACCCTCGTAACATGACGATCTTCTCGAAGTTCTAGTCAGCTCTAATCTTACTATTCTAGTTCAACAACTGTTATCTGTAATTTCACACCGTTGCTTTGAAGATTGACGTGCATGCGCCTTGACGGCCTTCTTCACGTAATCGCTCATCGTAACTCCTCATAAAATAAAGATCAAACTTCAAACTGGTAAGTTCTCGTTTAAACTTACTATCCTATTACACATCGCCCCTGAATTCAGAGTCACGGGCCTCACCAGTAATGAATTTCAAGTACATAAGCCTACATCAATAATGAAATGTTGCCTATGGTGAAATATTTCCTTACAAAAGATCCAAATCTAATTTCTCTGAAACATTTATTTGCTTGAGGATATTCAGCATATAATTTGATCGCTGAATCCACCAGTTCCATTCTGGCAGTCAAAATCGCTGAAGTATTTAAATTATATCGTATCATTGTCATTTGCCTTAATTTGCATAACATGCATTTTATTCAAACATAAGGGTTAGCACTACACGCTACGAATCCCAGCTGTGGAGACACTGGTATCGTTGTCTCATTGTAGGACATTGATCATTCTTTTAATCTGGATTTTTAACAAGTATTGTGTTTAAAAAAATATATAATTTATGATGCTTTTAAAAGTGATATACTAAAATTTTATATACTTTATGATATTTAATATGCAATGCATTTTTTAATGTAATGTTGCCCCTTGTCTGGACCTCGAGTCCGTAATAAAGTTTATTATTATTATTATTATTATTATTATTATTATTATTATTATTATTATTATTATTATTATTATTATTATTATTATTATTATTATTATTATTATTATTATTATTATTATTACCTGGTGAACAAGGTGTATCATAAAATGAAAACATGAAATATCATACTCCTCATGGGCCTGTCCAGCTTAGGCGACTGCAGGTCGTGACTGGTCGCCACATGTTCGCGGGTGGTTGCCGGATAGTCGCCTTCATGGTCGTGAGGTGTTCCCGCATTCTGGGAACTAGTCGCAGCGATCAGAATGAAGCCGCCATGGAGAGTAGCGAGAATTCTCATGCCGTAGGTGCAGTGGTAGTGGGTTACCAGGAGGTCGAAGGTTGTTGTAGGTTCTCACAGATTGTAGCCGGTGCTGACCGGTGAATTTCATTGGCTCATTGGGGAAAAAAACCGTAAGCAGTAGTTTTCAGAACCAAGGATATCCGACCGGTAATGTTAATGACCGCCGAGCTTCACAGCCGTTTATCTCTGGCTTCTTAAAAGTTGTCTCCACTCCTTCTCCCCCCTCTCCCCATCCCCTCCCACGCTCTTTTAAAGGACTTATGTGACCATTCCCATACACTGTCCTTTCACCGTCTTAATTACAGCGCCAACCTTCCTGTTCATCGCGGTGTGTACATTGGCTTTGCACCGGGTGAATTTCACTCAGACAGCACTCCCCCCGCTTGCCCTGTTCCCTGCCTGCATAACGGGCTGGTGAAGGAAACGATGTGTGTGTGTTCCATTCTGACAGCCGCCGTTCCCGTCACCGGCAGTTGCCTGAAAAATCACCTAAGTGCGACAGGCCCATAAGCCTCTTTCCACCAACTATGCAGGAAAGAACTGCAGGTGCTGGTTTAAATCGAAGGTGGACATAAAATGCTGGAGTAACTCAGCGGGACAGACAGCAACTCTGGAGAGAAGGAATGGGTGACGTTTCGGGTCAGTCTGAAGAAGGGTCTCGACTCGAAACATCACTCATTCCTTCTTTCCAGAGATGCTGCCTGTCCCGCAGAGTTACTCCAGCATTGTGTGTCTACCTCCTTTCCACCAACTTACTGTTTTCCTAATGATTTTATGAAGAACTACAAAGGTCGAAAAGGGTTTGAATGTTGGCCCTGTAAAAAAAAATATACTGGTAAGAGCTAAACGTGCAAATTTCTCCTTTGCTTAAAATAAAAGCAGAAATACAGGAAATTCTCAACAGGTTGAGAAATCTGCATCTTCCCACAGCCTAAACTGTTATTTCCAGCAAATACTGTCTTTATTTTTCAGATCCTCTGCTTTTGCAGATTTGTCGATAGAAATCAATATTCATACCACTGGGTTGCATATTGGCGAGACCAAGTGTAGACAGGGCGATCGTTTCGCAGAACATATTTGCTGAGTCCGCCTTGGTCTACATGATCTCCCGGTTGCCAAACACTTTAACTCCCCTTCCCATTCTGGGGTCCGGGTCGGCACCACGGAGGCATGAAGTTGGGCGTCGACAGTAGTGATGTCTCGGCGGCGGCAGCGGTGAAGCCTCGCCACGATGGGGCCTCAGTAGTGGTGAAGCCTCATGGCGGCGGCAATGCCTCACTGTTCGACCCGCGGTCGATGGTCGATGAGGGGGGAGGGGAAGCACAATGGAGGACCCGGCGTGGGGGGATCGCCGTGAGAGCGGAGGGGAATGACAATGGACAATGGGGGGGGGGGGAACAAAGGACAATGGGGATCCGGTGTGGGGGAACCGCTGTGGTGGTGGGGAGGGGGGGGGGACAAAAGGGGGAGTCGGCGTGCTTTGTAACTTTGTCAGCGCCATAGGCGGCTGGCTGCTGTTTGTATACATTGTGTATGCAAGCAAGAATCTCTTTGTGCCTAGTCACATGTAACAATAATTATTTGTATTCCTATTCCTATTCCATTCCCATAGTGACCTTTCTGTTCATTGTCAGAGTGAGGCCAAATGCAATTTGGATGAACTGCACCTCATATTACGCTTGGGCAGCTTACAACCCAGTTGTTATTATTGAATTCTCTAACAAAGTAACCCTTGCATCTGCTATTTCTCTGTCCATCCCCCTAGTCGTTGTACTAGTTTCACTGTAGTCCTATTGAGTTTAATTGTCTATATAACTCATTATCACCTCGCCCACAGCCAGCAATGGACCATTCTCTTGATCGTCGTTACTTTTCCATTTGTTCTATCTCTCTATATCACCGTCTATATCTCTCATTTCCCTTTCACCTGACTCTCAGTCTGAAGAAAGGTCACGAACCAAAACATCACCTATACCTTTTCCCCAGACATGCTGCCTGACTCGCTGAGTTACTCCAGCTTTTTGTTTTTCTTCAGTATTCTTTAACATTAATTTTTAAGATTCTGTGATGTCCTATAGTTTCCCATCTCATTTCCCATTCGACAGCCAACTGAACGAAGGCCCTCCTGACACCTGGAAGAACAACTGCTTGGAGTTTAGAAGTTGGAGTTTAGAACCAGGAGTGTTGAGGTGGAGGTGAAGGTTGGGCTGGCAAGGCTGATGGTGACCTTGAAGGATCTGACTCCCCCTTCTTCCTAATAAACCAGACACTCTTGACTGTTTCTCAGCAGAGTTTCCCAGCTATACTGAGACTTGTTATAAAACCCCAGCGACATTGCATTTTTAACTAGGCTCTCAACTATGTCATGGTTGATCCATTTTAACCTTAAGTTCCTCACGAGTGTCTGGTATAAAATTAAGATTGACATTGATGATACACGATAGGAAAATTGGAATAAGATTTAGATTTTAATATGCCCACACCACAAGGAAATAAAATATTTATGAAAATATATTTAGCATTCTTTCCACATTTTTTTTCATAAAGCACAATAACAAGGCAGTAAAATACGATGGTGTTGATTTAGTGATTTGAAAAATCAGGCCTAATTCTATGGGGGTTTAACCATCTAACTAAAGACAGAAATACTGTATTTCGGCTGAATCTATTCATGAAGAGTTAGCTTAGAGTTAGGCAAATGTTAGCTTTTCACAATCAGTGTTGCTGTTGTTTCTGTTGCTAAGCAATATTGTACAGTGTACATGGTGCCCTTTTAATGAGATGTCCTTAAAGGGTGAACACTTATGGCCTGTTCCTGCAGTCAAACAGAAAAAAAAAGTATAAAGATGAGACATATACCAAGATCGAATTAATTTTTAACCTGATTCATCAAGAATGCAGTAAATATTTACACAAAGGAATATGTGGTGTGACAATTTGGTAATGTTTGCAGAGTCATGGTATGGTATAGTACAGAAGGTATGCCATTGAGTCTGTGCCAACTCTTTCAAAGAAAAATCCAGTTCATACTTGAAAAGCAAACAACTACAGATGCTCGATAAAGACATCAAGTTAGTCCTGTCAATTCTTTCTTTCTCACTTTCTTCTGATTTTTATTTCCATTTCCTTCAATACTTACCTTGTTCCCTTTTGAAACATGCTACTGAATGTGTATTTACCACCCAGGTAGCACGTTCTACATCCTCAGTGCTTTCAGTATGGAAAAATTATTCCAATGATTCATTTAAAGTTCCTCCTCTACAGCTGTTAAGCCGTCAGTCATTGGAAAAGGTTACCAAAGGACATCATGATATTAAACAGCTCTACCCCTCTTCCCTACTCCCATTCACATCCAACTATATCCCTCTTTCTGGCTCTACATTTCACTCCTCTGCTCTCTTAACCTGACACTCTTTCTTTTGTCTCCTTTAGTCCCCTTTTGAGCCCCTTTTGTCTCCTTTTTATCTCTAGCCTTCGTCAACACATCTGCCAATTAAAAAAAACCTCACCTGTTTCCACCTATCACTTGCTGTGGCTTTGTCCTGCCCCCACCTCTTTTCTGGCTTTCTTTCCCCTACTCCAATCAGTCTGAAGGAGGGTTCTGACCCGAATGTCGCCTCTCCATCTCCTCCAGAGATGCCGCCTGTCTCGCTGAGTTACTCCAGGACTTTGTGTTCTATGACCTGGGCGTCCTTGTACAACGGTCACTGAAAGTTGGCTTACAGGTACGGCAGGCAGTGAAGAAAGCTAATGGAATGTTGGCCTTCATAACAAGAGGATTTCAGTATAGGAGTAAAGAGGTTCTTCTGCAGTTGTATAGGGCTCTGGTGAGACCACATCTAGAGTATTGTGTACAGTTTTGGTCTCCTAATTTGAGGAAGGACATCGTTGTGATTGAGGCAGTGCAGCGTAGGTTCACGAGATTGATCCCTGGGATGGCGGGACTGTCATATGAGGAACGATTGAAAAGACTAGGCTTATATTCACTGGAGTTTAGAAGAATGAGGGGATATCTTATAGAAACATATAAAATTATAAAAGGACTGGCCAAGCTAGATGCAAGAAAAATGTTCCCAATGTGGGGCGAGTCTAGAACCAGGGGCCACAGCCTTAGAATAAAGGGGAGGTCATTTAAGACTGAAGTGAGAAAAAACTTTTTCACTCAGAAAGTTGTGAATTTATGGAATTCCCTGCCACAGAGGGCAGTGGAGGCCAAATCACTGGATGGATTTAAGAGAGTTAGATAGAGCTCTAGGGGCTAGTGGAGTCAAGGGATATGGGGAGAAAGCAGGCACGGGTTATTGATAGTGGACAATCAGCCATGATCACAATGAATGGCGGTGCTGGCTCGAAGGGCCGAATGGCCTCCTCCTGCACCTATTTTCTATGTTTCTATGTTTCTATGATAGGTGGAGCCAATGTGGTGGTCGTGGTGGGCAAATGGATTGACGCGGGAGGCCTACAATCAGATCTCGAAACCACATGGGACAAAATGGTGGTGAAATTACAGGTGTGAAAATAGTGAGCTAGCTTTTAAACAAAATGCTTCCAAATATTTTCAGTTTTAAACAACATTTTCTTCCTTTCTTGGCACCGTCACCCATTTGGATTTATCCACAAATGTCCCAGTGGGTAGAATGTGACTGGAGCACAGAATACATCTGGTCCATAAAACATGCACTCCGAGGGGTACTGTACTAAAAATTGGAAGTTGGGCTTTTTAAACTATTTTTGCGTAAAGGGAACTGAGGTTATAAATCAAAGGTGTTGATGGAATCAAGGATGACTTCAGTCTGTGCAGCATTCTATGGCTTGTTACCATAACAGTGTTTTTCTGCCTCCTTGGATTTTAGCTCCATTTGTTTTGCAGTAAGCGCCAAGGCACAAATCCTTGCAAAAATTCTTTATCCTTTCTCTCATTTAAGAAGGAACTACAGATGCTGAAATACTGTCTACCTTATCCTTTCTCTCTGTACTGCCGGGTATGTTTGGAAGAGGAGAAGGTTTATTTTGGCACAATTGGATGCCACTGCAAAGTGGGGAACTTGTAAAGATCCACAAAAGCACAAGAGAAATAAGTTCAGAAGCTCCTGGACATATTCCCATGACAGCAGCTAAATGTGGTATAATGATAATTTTCATGCAAACCTTTGGAGAGATTTTCATGTAAATGAATTACACATTTGTTTGCACTAACTTCGTTATCTTCAATCTTTTACAAAAATTTCCCCCGTGGCAGTGTTCATTACTGCAGGGCTTTACATACAAAATGCAAACCGAAGATGCTGGCAAAGTGTAGAAGTCATCGACTAGATGACATTAACTTTGTTTCTTGCTCCACAGATGCTGCTTCACGGGTGAGCATTCCCAGCAGTTTCAGTTTTTACGTCATATTTTTGCTGCATATTGTATGGATTCAATCCTGGCTTCAGATGCTGTCTGTGGGGAGTTTGTATGTTCTCTCTTTGACTGTGTGGGCTTCCTCAGGGTGGTCTGGTTTCCTCCTACATCTCAAAAATGTATAGGGTTGCACGTTAATTAGCATCCGTAAATTGCCTCCAGTGTATAGGGACTGGATGAAAAAAGTAGGTTAACATCGAACTAGTATGAATGAGTGATCGATGGGCAGTCTCGACAGTGGGCCAAAGGTCCTGTTTCCATGCTATATATTTCAATCAAAAAGCAGCTACTGCAAGATTTCTGTTTGTATGAATTTCATGAAATCACATCACTTGTGAATAAAATTTAAATTTGCTCCCCAAACTTTGTACAGCGTCTACCATCATAGTTATGATGGTATTTTAAGATGATTTTAAGGATGCATTTAAAAAAATCTATTTCTCATCTTTGAGATTGGCAAATTATTTTTTCTACATTTGCTTGCAATTTAAACCACAAAAAGACTGCTCCATCTTCCTGCATATGGGCCGCAGTTGAAGAGTACAGCTCCAACGATGAGAATTGCACAGAGATGGTCGAGGAGAGGAACAACTCCCTGACTATTTGGCATTGGTAGATTAGGCAATGTTCAAGGACTCAGCAATGGATCTGAACAAATATGCCATAGTTGTAACTGACTTCCATAAGGAAATATGCAGAGGGAGGCGTTCCCACCAAGACCATCTGAGTGTTCCAAAACCAGATGCCTTGGATGAACCAGCAGGCCTGCAATCAACTGAGGACCAATTCTCTGGCAATTATGTCTGACGATATAAGATCATATAAGAAGTCCACATACGACCTCGATAATGTATTTAGGAAAGTGAAGAAACTGAAGCATCAGACGGATGTTCAGCAGTTGTGGCTGGGCTTGCTCGCCATCAAAGCGATAAAGCAAAATTAAGTAGTAGCTCAGGGGCATTGATGCATCACTCCCAGAGGAGCTCAATGCCTTCTATGCTCACTTCAAAGGAAAGAACATTTGAAAGAGCACAGCCTCTGAAAGCACTGTTAACTCAGTCACCATGGAGAAGATTCTTTATGTGGGTGAGCCCTCAGAAAACATCCACCTCCGATAATGTGCATCCACCTCCGATAGTGTACAGGTCGTGTTCATAAAATCTGCCTGGACAAACTGGCTACTGGTTTTGGCAGATATCTTCAACCTCTCATTACCAAGATCCAATGTCCTTACGTGTT
Organism: Amblyraja radiata; assembly: GCF_010909765.2. Taxonomy (NCBI): domain Eukaryota; kingdom Metazoa; phylum Chordata; class Chondrichthyes; order Rajiformes; family Rajidae; genus Amblyraja; species Amblyraja radiata. The sequence goes on along the minus strand of NC_045958.1, from coordinate 70,962,241 downwards.
TTAAAAGTTCATCCATAATACTGGTGCCCAAAAAGAGTAAGATGACATTCTGCAATGACTACCGATTGATGGCACTTACATCTGTGGTGATGAAGTGCTTCAAGAGGTTAGTGATGATACATATCTTCGAGCCCGCGGTGCTGGCTCGAAGGGCCGAATGGCCTCCTCCTGGCTATTTTCTATATTTTCTATATCAACTGCTGACTTAGCAAGGAACTGGACCTATTACAATTTGACTACTGTCATAATAGATTAACAGTGGATGCAATCTTGCTGGTTCTCTGCTCAGCACTGGACAATAATGACACATACATAAGGCAGTGCATCAACTATAACTTTATGTTAAACACCATCACCCCCTCTAAATCTGTTATCAAACTTAAGGAACTAAATCTCTGCTGGTCCTTATGCAATTAGATCCACAACTTCTTTATTGGTAGACGTCAATCAGTACAAATTGACAGCAACATTTCCGTCTGGATAACCATCAGCTTAGGAGCACTTCAAGAAAGTGTACTCAGTCTCCTGCTCTAATCTCTCTATACCCATGACTGTGTAGCCAGATACAACTCCAACGCCATCTTTAAATTCACTGACAACGCCATTGTTTTTGGATGAACAATGGGTGCTGATGAGTCAAAGTACAGGAAGGAGATTGATAATCTAACTGATGGTGCCAGAACAAAAATCTTCACTAAGTGTTGGCAAGACCATGGAGCTGATTATTGATTTCAGGAATCTATGAATCTGTTTTCATCAACGGGTTGGTGGTGGAGAGAGTCAATAGCTTCAAGTTCCTGGGTATGCACATCTCTGAAGATCTGAGCAGGACCCAGCACAATGATGCAATCACAAAGAAAACTCATCAACACTTCTACTTCCTTAGAAGAATGAAGATTGAGTATTGAATACTATTAAACTTCCACAGGTGTACGGTGGTGAACATACTGATGGATTGGATTGTGCCCTGGATCGGTAACCTGATTGCCCAGGAATGAAGGAGGCAGCAGAGAGCGATGCTCTTAAGTTTTGACATAAAGGTTTGCAGTAAAATTATAAAAAATATTCTTGCTGTCCTTGCATGCTTTTAGTTAAATGTGTTGTACAAGATCCTTTCTTCTTCTTGCGTTTGTGGCAGCAGAGGTTATGTAACGCCCTCCAGGTGCTGTAGTCAGTTCAATGTGCTGTTGTCGAGGGCCGTGAGGTCTACCCCTCCACCAGGGGGGTGGAGGACAGCGCAGTCGAAAATGACGTGCTGCGCTGTTTGCTGGTCTGCTCCACACACGCAGGCTGCTGATGAACGCAACCCCCAGCGATGCATGTTGGCGTTGAACCGGCTGACCCCTGTACGGAGCTGGTTCAGGGCGACCCACTCTTTGTGGGGCAGATCCGAGCCGGGTAGGGCTGTGGTGTTCGGTGCGCATGATCCTTTGAAGGGTTCAAACTATATTTGGGGGAGAAAAATGGAAGAAAACGCATAAAATGGGAGAAAACGGAAATACATCCGGCATGATGATATGTTTCTTTGGGTTTAAGAAGGAATTGCAGATGCTGGAAAATCGAAGGTAAACAAAAATGCTGGAGAAACTCAGCGGGTGAGGCAGCATCTATGGAGTTCCATAGATGCTGCCTCACCCGCTGAGTTTCTCCAGCATTTTTGTCTACATATGTTTCTTTGGGCTCTGCTTTATGCAAGGTTTTACATTCAAGTGTATGAGATCCCCAGCTCGAAGCAAAATACCTTATAGACGGTGGCTGCTATTCCCATTAGCATGCTTTTTCAGGAGGTTCTGAGTCATACTTTAGCTCGAGAGACTTGAAACCCCATGAAAACACACAGATTGTAAATCATCCTGGTGAAAAATAGGGAGTTTTTAAAAATGTGGCTTCAGATTCATAACTTCAGCTGACCTTTCCGAGTATCTGCAATCTTTTTCGCTGTGGTATAATGACTCTTCAATGTTCAGCATAACTGGTCATTTTAATTAAGTGAATAGAAAAATAAACTGGGTTCATCAGTAGGCTCCCATTAGTCTAGTTTGAATCTTCCCATTAGAATCTGCAAATAGCAGTAGGCATAGTTGTGAAAGGAAACACATGTATTGATTTATTTTGTTGTAGACAGTAATGGCTTTCTTCAATTTCACCTGACTGTGTGGCTGGGAGGAATATTAGTTTTGCCATCTGACCAATAACTTTGTGAAGCAGACTGCATTATTTTTATGAAAAAGAACAGCTCAGCTTTTTCTCTACTTATCAAAGGGTTGGTGGGCTTCCAGGAACATTTATGCCTGGTTACAACCCATGTTAAAAAAGTGAAGTGACTCCAGTTTGTCACATTAAATAAGCATTGCTTCAGTGACACTGAGCAGAGCATATTAGCTGGAACCAAGCAGCAGGATTGTGTTTGTCATGGGAAAACTCACATACCCAGATAATGGCGAGAGTGTGGAACCTGCTACCACAAAGAGTAATTGAGCTGACGATCAGAGACTTATTTAAAGAGATGTTTGTTAAGTGCCTGAGGAAGAAAGGAATCAGATGATTTGCTGCTGGGACCAGTGGAAAAGGGGGTTTGAGATGCTTGTGTGGAGTTAAAGCACAGGATAGACATGCTAGTTAGCTTACTTTGCTACTTAATGCACAGTGTAGTCTAAGGTAGAATAATTAGATGTACATTCCAGAACGATCCAGTCTGTAAACTATCTCTAAACTAAACGATCGCTGTCCAAATTTACATAGTGAAAACAGAAGTACCTATTAAGTATGGTCAATGTTGACCATAATGTAATGTTGACCAATACGTCCTTCAAGTAAAGACTCTGATATACTGATTCTAATGGGTCAAGTGCTGGCTCTCGTGGGAGCAATTCAATCAGTCTCTACCTTCTCCTCCCCCGCCTTTTTATTTTCCTGCACCTCTGCAATGAAGCAAGCTTCGACCCTCTGTTTAAGGCCTACTTCAGTGTTGTTATGTGTCATATATGCCATTTTAATTTTGCTCAAGTGACTTCAAATGAACATTGTGCACTGCCTGCCTGTATATGCCCAGTAGGTTTCATATAGAAACACACCTGTCGGTTAGGCCAGTAACTACTTTGCATTGATTGAAATATGACTCTGCAGCCCCAGTGTTTGAGTATCTCTGGTCCATTGTGTGTAGTTACATGCAAATCTGCATAAGCCTTACCTCATTCCCTTTCTCTGTTGGTTCAATGTTGGCTCTGTGAGTTCTGAATCTGATGTCCGTGGAGTCCAGAGCCATGATAAGAGCCCTGCGGACAAAAGTGCAGTTTACCTCTACATTGTAATACCGAGAGACTTCTGTACTTTTGGTTGAATTTCTCAGGTGGAAATAAAATATTTGATGGCCTTATCACAAAGAGGAGCAGGAAAATAATTCCCACAGTCCAGGTCAATATTTACCTCTTGGTCAACATCAGAAATCTATCTAGTTATTATAATGTTATAATTCACATACTTCTGGCTGTAAAGTACTATTAGACTTCCTAGTGATGGTAAATAAATGATAACAACATATAATCATAGAGTCATAGATATGTAGAGCATGAAAATAGGCCCTTTGGCCCAACTTGTTCATGCCGACCAGGTTGAAGACAATGCTGATCAAGTTGGTGTCCATGCAGCCCAACCTGTTGTCCATGCTGCCCAAATTGTTATCCTTGCTGCCCAAGTTGTTGTTCATGCCGATCAAATTTGCACTGACTAATTGGATGGTAATTTATCAGGGATGTTGAAGCACAGGAGTGACATAGAAAATTAAACTGGCAGGCAATTAGTTCCAGCCTTTTCTGTTTACTTCAAATGGTCTTCCAAGATTTCAAATTAGTAGCCAACATATCCATGCAAGTTTTTTTGCTCATAAAATGCCTCAAGTTCTAGGTTGGCATATAATCAGATGGGCAAATGTTCAATACATTAATACCCCAAAAATAAACTCTGTAGTATGACGCATTTTGACTGTCCTCTTGGCTCAGGAAGGGTTACGACCCACATCGTCACCTATTTATTTTCTCCAGAGATGGCTGCCTGACCCGCTGAGTTACTCCAGGATTTTGTGTCTATCTTTATTATAAACCAGCATCTGCAGTTTCTTCCTACACCTTTTGTCTGCTCCACTGGGAATGTCCATCAAGGCATGCCTACTTTGATGAATTCCTCTTCTCTCCAACAAGATGTTTGCACCATCCTCTCTCACTGCCCCCCCCCCCCCCCCTCCCCCCCCCCCTCTGGGAAGAAGGGTTCCAACCCGAAACATCTTCTATTCCTTTTCTCTAGAGATGCTGCCTGACCCGCTGAGTTACTCGAGCATTTTATCTCTCTTGGTTCAATTGTTCACCTGTTTTTACAAACTACTTAAAAGTCCCTTGAATGGTAAATGGATAAGCTTTTGGAAATCTTGAAGGATCAACAGCAGAATTGTGCAATTCCTTGTCGTCGTCCTCTCACAAAGGTTTTGAATGATCTTGCTATGGAAAATTTGGCTGCAGCATTTACTACATTATTATTTACCACAGTTCGCTTAGCTTTGGATAACCTGAGGACATTAAAGGAGCCACGTCTTTGCCAGCTCCTTATGCCTTTACCTGAGAAACAAACTGACAGGCTCAAATAAGGGTGTGAACACAAACATTGTTGCTGTGATTCTGCCAGTGGATTCCAGACATGTTTATAGGTGGAGCTGGCAGATTCGTGTTTCATCTTTACTGACACTTCAGTGCACATCAAAGGTATGGTGGATGATGCAATTTTTTACTGAAATACTTGTCCACTGTCTATCTATATACTTATAAACTCTGTTGAATGTCTGGCTCCAACAAGGAGCGTTAAACACAAAAATGTAAAAACCTTTAGGAACAGGTAATGTACCACAGACTCATCCGTTCACAATGCACCAATTCCACCTGCTATATTTCTCATCACACTACACAATCCTTTCCCTCAACATGAATGTGGATAATTTCCCGTCTTTGCCAATTGCCATGATGCCTCGCTCTCCGGGAATGAAAATGAGAAAATTACTTGTGTGCAGCCTGGATTTTTCCATCCATTAATTTTAATAGATGGAATTCCATAGGCTGCGCAATGGGACTTTGCAGCCCCTGCAGGCAAGCAATTCATGGGAACACTGACGTGTAAAATTACCATTTTAATCCCCTCTTAAACTTGCTTATATTCTCCCCTTTTCACATTCCACAACTCATCAAATTTGGGTAACAAAAAATATTTTGCTTCTCTTCTTATTTATTAAATCCTACTTTTAATTTTCTTTCTCCTCAGATTGAACCCGCTTGTTTAATTTATGCCTGCTCCATTAGTTGTCGTTCCCTGGTAGCTGTACCTTAGATGGTGTAGCAAAGCCATGAACTCCATGAAACTGACCACTGGGACTTTTCCAAACATGGAATAGCTTTCCAACTATTTTGCTGACTGGTCTAGAATGTGGAGTGCAGAAGGATTTTTGCTGTGTTAGAATGTAACCATTTTCAAGGCTTTGAACGAGGGATATAGACTGACGTAATTGCTCTATGAAGAGTTGACAGGGATTTGATGGAAAGAATGTGCTGCTGTTTCAAAATCAAAAAATGCATCAATTGTCCTCCTCCATTTTCTCTGTTACCTGGACTAACTTGTTTTCTCCAAGTTACAAGGAACCGGAGATGCTAGTTTACAATAAAAGACACAGAGTGCTGAGTAACTCAGCAGGCCAGGCAGCATCTCTGGAGAATGTAGATAGGTGACGTTTTGGGTTGGGAGTCTTCTTCGGAATGACTGTGGTAGTGGTGGGGGGGGGGGGGGGGGAGAAATAGATGCAAATGCAAGTGTGGTAAAGGGAAAAAAGGGTGGAAAAATGGAGGGGGAGGGGAAGAAATTGAATGGTTTGGTAAGGTAACAGCAGATGCAATAGATGTGGTTGGAGAAGATGCATGTGAACCGTTGTCTCGATAGAGGGAGTACAGGATCTGGAGCACCAGAGTGCGATAGAAGGAGAACAGTTATTGGGGCTAGACACAAAAGCCTGGAGTAACTCAGCACCTCTGGAGAGAAAGAATGGGTGACGTTTCAGGTCGAGAGCCTTCTTCAACCCAAAAGTCATCCATTCCTTCTCTCCAGAGATGTTGCCTGTCCCGCTGAGTTACTCCAGCTTTTTGTGTCTATCATCGGTTTAAACCAGCATCTGCAGTTCCTTCCTACACAGTTATTGGGGCCCTAGCATGTGATAGAGGGAGTGCAGCCTGATCTAATCCCATCTGCCTGTACATGATTCATATCCTTCTACATCATGCCTAGTCATGTGTCTGCCTAAATGCCTTTAAAATGTTGTTATTGTATCTGTTTCCACTACATCCCCAGTAAGTGCCCTTCAGGCACCTACCACCTTCTGTGTGAAAAAAACTTGCCTTGCAAATTTCAATTAAACTTTCCCTCTCACCTTTAATCAATTCTCTCTAGTTTTTGACATTTCTACCCTGGGAAAATGATTGTCTATTGACCCTATCTATGCCTCTCATAATTTTAAATATTGAATCATGTAGCGGATTATCTGAGTTTTCTCATTGTTAGAACTTCAAAAGATTTGTTAAGAGATAATGTTTATCAGCAGTTACTAAGCAAGATTGAATTGAATTCCAACACATGATTCGAAAGGTAAATTTCAGAACCAGCCTAACTGCCTTAGAAGCACAGGGTGTGTAAGCAGAGAGGTGACTAAGCAAATGTAATGAAGAAAGCCAAAGAATAAAATAGACATCTTGACTAATATGGGTTGTCAGGTACGGATGTGGTGCCCAGGAGGCTACATCTCAATTTACGGAGGCAAAAAGTGAAGATAACTGACTTATTTCAATGTTTAAAGGAACAAATAGGAATTAGGTGGGGTTTGGTGTGGGATGAGGTGGAGACAGGGGAGACATGAGGGTGAGCTGGTCGAGAGAAGATTACTTGACAAATTGCAGGGAAATTACCCGTTAATGATAAGTAGGGTCAGTGCAACGAAACAAATATACAAATAGTTTCCTGTTCCTTAATATAAGGTCTTCTAAATTTAAGACTGAACAGCACATTCCTATGATTTTTGTATTTTACTGAGGTTATTATCTAATTTACAACATCAACCAAATTTCTAGATTATTTTCCTTTTAAGCTCTGATCAGTGCTAAGAGTCATGGAAGGATGAAATCAGAAAGAAATATCAACGGATAATGTGCTAGGAGGATGAAGGATTTCTTTACTTAACAAAATCAAATTAACAAACACAAATGAGCTCTATGGAGGACAACTACACTCGATTATTTTATATTCTGTAGTTTTTTTCCTTTGGATTAAATGCATGATCATTGAGAAATGAATGATTCAAAGTAATTTAGCAGTTATGTTTTAACTCAGCCTGAGAGTTAAGTGCATGTTAAAAGGTCATGGGAATATCTGGGCTGCAGCTCGCAATCCACTCCCAGAGTGAGGTTGATTCTTTGTATCATATCATCTGCATTATTTAACTCCTTGGGAATCAGATATTAGTGAGCATAAATGTGCAGAGTTGCATTTGGATATAAAGCTTGCCCGCCCTGGGTAAATCCTGCAAAGTGCTAATTTATTTCACAACAAAACCAGATTGTGGTTTGATTCTTCAAGTACATTTATATGCAATAATTAATGGTCTGTATCTCCAAAATGAATTCTGTAAAATTGAAATGACTACTTGATGAGTAAGGTGTGTTTATTATGTTAGTCTAGAGTCAAGAGTGTTTAATTTGTCACATGTACCAACAACAGAACAATCATTCTTACTTTCTGCGGCTTTACTATCCCATTAACTTAATGACATCACAAATAAATATTCAATAATCAAGAATACAATAAATTAATAATCCGTAATAATAGATAACAATAGACAATAGATAATTGGTGCAGGAGTAGGTCATTTGGCCCTTCGAGCCTGTCAAATAGTAGGTCAAAGCCAAAGTACGTGTGCAACCCAAACAAATCCATAGTAGATCATCATTGCTGAGGTAGTGTGTAGGAAGGAACTGCAGATGCTGGTTTAAACTGAAGATAGACACAAAAAGCTGGAGTAACTCAGTGGGACAGACAGCATCTCTGGAGAGAAGGAATGGGTGATGTTTCTGGTCGAGACCCTTCTTCAGACTCTATGCTAGTGTTGCAGTTAGTGTCATATATTGTTCAAGAGGTTCACAGCCCTTCACAGCCTGAAAAATAATTGACATCAAATCATGATGGTTGTGGGGAAAAAGCTGTTCTTGAACCTGAGGTCATGGGTTCTCCGGTTCCAGTACTTTTTCACTTTGGTAGTATTGTGATGAGAATGTGGCCAGGGAGGTGTGGTTCTTTAATGATATTTGATGAGTACTACCTCTTCATTCATCTGCCTGAGTTAGATTTTCTCTCAACTCCCAAAACCTGGCAATTTACATCCATGTAAATGCTGGTTGGTGGGAGGTCATATCAATAACGCTCATGATGAAAACCAAGCTGATGCAATATTCAAGAAGGTCTGTTACTGGGTAAACACTGCATCTACCTGAAAAATAACACATGAACAACTGAGTTTGGAGAAGGGTCTCGACTTGAAACGTCACCCATTCCTTCTCTCCAGAGAATCTGCCCGGCCCATTTTGTGTGCATCTTCGGTGTAAACCGGCATCAGCAGTTCCTTCCTACGCTTGAACAACTTACATTTAAATTGTACCATTAATATATCCAAATGACGCTAACCATTCACAACCTGTAAAAGAATTGACATCTTACAGAGAATTGGGACTGGTGATCAAATGCTTCGGCAAATGCTTTGGATCAGAGAGATCCAATTTAGTGGGATTCTGAAGAATGAGGAAGAGCTAGATAGTGCAAGGGAAGGGATTGACAAAAGCACCTACAGCAATACATCAACAGTCGGCAGAGATAGCAGGGGACAAAAAAGCTAAAAAGGGAGAAATGCTGAATTATGAAGGCTTTAAGACTGGAGGGTACAAAAAAGACGAGTAAGGCAACGAGGGATTTGAAAGCATGGATGAACAATTAAGATGGGGACAAAAGAAAATGCAGAGACTGGAATCTTGAGTAAAACACAAAGCACTGGAGGAATTCACTGGTTAAGCAGCATCTGCGGAGGGAATGGATCGATGTCTCGGGTCGGGACCATTGAAGGGGTAGTTCCCTTCACATTATGACCGCTGAGGTATTAGACCAGGGGACCAAATGTTTGGTCAAAACGTAAAGTTTCAATGAGGGTCTTAATTGAGGACAGGGAGATAGCAAGGTGTAAATCTTTAGAGAGTGAATTTGCCAAGACTTTGGGTAGCAGAAGGTGTGGCTGCGATTAACAAAGCAGTTACTTTTGGGTGATTATGATGCCAACACTGGCAATATGGGATATCAGGCAATGTGTGTCTGGGCAGGAAATGCTCACAGAGAGAGGTCTTGATGAAACCACAAAGTCTTTACAACAACAAAGATATGAATATTGAAATGCTGGAGTAACTCAGTGGGACAGGCAGCAAGACTGAAGAAGGGTCCCAACCTGAAACGTCACCCATTCCTTCTCCAGAGATGCTGCCTGTCCTGCTGAGTTACTCCAGCATTTTGTGTCTACCTTCGATTTAAACCAGCATCTGCAGTTTGTTCCTACAAATATTAAAATCAGTGTGTGTTTAGTCAAATATTACCATAGGGCAGCAAGCATTTAGATAATCGTCAAGTAGGTATGAAATTAGCATATTTATTGCAGAGTTACAGTCACATTCTGAGGGTTTCAACCTGAAACATCGACCATTCCTTCCCACCCACAGATGCTACTCAACACGCTGAGTTCTTCCAAAAGATTGTTTGTTGTACACTGAATGTAGTGGCATTGTCTTTGTCGGTCCTGATGAACTAGAGCAGATGTTCAGTAATTTATTTTAGTGCAAATTTTTCACTCTATGGGGCAGGATCATTGAGGGAAATACAGTTAACAATCTATATAATTAAAATATCATCTTGACCACTTCCTGTCTGCGCTGTATATTGATTTTAGAAAAAACGCCACCCTGTATCACTGTGATTTTTGGCCACCTTACTCACAGTCCTCCTCCGCTGAGCCAGCCCCGAGGATTTTTCCCATCGATGAAACATAAAAAGGTTATGAGTGTTTAAAAAACCTTGCGATCTGCTGATTGGTCCTCTCGCCTGTCAATCACCACGATAAAGGTAACGCCCCTTCCGGGGGGGGGCAGGACTATAAAACCCCGGATGCCTGGACGTGAGTCAGTTACTCTGTAAGATCATGAGGCAGAGGCCACGACTGTCATTCTAAGATGTGAATCCACTGAACTGTGGGTCTGCAATGTACTTGCAATAAATGATTTGTTAGCCCTTAATGACAATGCCATGAGTTGTTTGGCCTGCTGCCCTGCCTGTGATTGAAAGTGCAATGCTAATAGGAAATGAAATGAAATAAAATGACAATGCCATGAGTTGTTTGGCCGGCTGCCCTGCCTGTGCTTGAAACTGCAATGCTTTATTAGGTACGAATATGTTTGGAAGGAATAAATGCTTTATTGGGTCCGACTGTGTTTCGAAGGAATAAATGCTTTATTAGGTCCGACTGTGTTTAGTCCAATAGTCTCGCTCATTTCGTGACTTCCGCTTAGTGGACAGGTCGCGCTGATTGCGTAATTTCCGGTGAGTGCAGAGGTTACACTGATTGCATAATTTCCGGTAAGTGCAGAGGTCACGCTGATTGAGGAAGTGCCGCTGACTGCGAAAGCCCCACAGTGGAGAGGCCGTGTGAGTAGATTCAAGAAAGTTTACTGTCATATATATGGTGTGTGAGTCAGTGTGTGTGTCAGTGAGTGTGTGTGTGAGTGTGTGTATGTGTGTGTGAGTTTGTGTGTGTGTGAGTGTATGTGTGTGCGAGTGAGTGTATGTGTGTGTGTGAATGTATGTGTGTGTGAGTGTATGTGTGGGTGTATGTGTGTGTGAGAATCTGTGTGTGTGTGAGTGTATGTGTGAGTGTGTGTGTGTGAGTGTGTGTGTGTGTGTGTGTGTGTGTGTGTGAGTGTACATGTGAGTGTATGTGTGTGTGCGCGTGAGTGTGTGAATGTACAGTATGTGTTTGTGTGTGTGTGTGTGTGTGTGTGAGTTTGTGTGTGTGTGAGTGTATGTGTGTGTGAGTGAGTGTATGTGTGTGTGTGAATGTATGTGTGTGTGAGTGTATGTGTGGGTGTATGTGTGTGTGAGAATCTGTGTGTGTGTGTGAGTGTATGTGTGAGTGTGTGTGTGTGTGTGTGAGTGTATGTGTGTGTGAGTGAGTGTGTGAGTGAGTGTATGTGTGAGGTGGAGGGTGTGTGTATGTGTGTGAGTGTGTGTGAGTGTACATGTGAGTGTATGTGTGTGTGCACGTGAGTGTGTGAATGTATGTGTTTGTGTGTGTGTGTGTGAGTTTGTGTGTGTGAGTGAGTGTATGTGTGAATCTGTGTGAGTGTGTGAGTGTGTGTGAGTGTTTGTGTGTGTGTGAGTGTATGTGGCTGGGTGAGTGTATGTGTGTGTATGAGTATATGTGTGGGTGTGTGTGTGAGTGTGTGTGTGAGAGTCTGTGTGTGTGTGTGAGTCTGTGTGTGTGAGTGTGTGAGTCTGTGTGTGTGAGTGTGAGTGTGTGTGTGTGAGTGTATGTGTGTGTGTGTGTGTGTATGTGTGCGTGGGAGTATGTGTGTGTGTGTGTGAGTGTGTGTGAGTGTATGTGTGTGAGGTGGAGGGTGTGTGAGTGTGTGAGTGTGTGTATATTGGAATTGGTGGAGAGGTGGAATATTACGTTGGGGAACCAGCCCTCCCGTGTGAAGCTGGGACCCAACGGGTCCCACTTAGTCTAGTATACTATATGACCACTGAGACATTAGACCCAGGACCAACTGTTGTAGAAACATAACATTCGAATTTGGGTCTTAAATGAGAAAAGGAAGGTCACAAGGTGTAAAATGTTAGAGAGTAATTTCCCAAGGCATTGGGAAGCAGAAAGCAGAATGTTTGCATACAGAGTATGCATTGCCATTGTCTGGGCACTTTTTATATATGTTATACCATAAGACTATAAAAATGCCTTATTATGTCATACAATTAGTCACATTCTGCCAGTGTCAGTAGGAATGTGCAGAGGTTTTAGCTATCAACTGAAGTAGATTTCACACTTTCTGTAAGATAGAAAGGATGAAATTTGCTTTTCTGTCTTGCCCAACCTGAGTCATCCATTCCCTTATCCCATGCTGAAAGCATCTTGGTGTAACTCGTGGTTTAATATAAAAGCTCTATTGAGGCCATGGAAATTAGCTGAGATAATACTGTAGTAAATACTTCATTGATGCAGACCTATGCACCAGTTTTAAGACGACATCTGAAAAGCAAAAGTTATGTTAAATATTAATTGCAGTAATGGATGCATGTGCCTAATGAGCACAGTGTAACTGTACTAAAAGCTGACTGAATATTCTTGTCACCTGATGCTAAAGTTTCAGTAGGAGGGTTACACAAAGAGGTTGCCAAGCTTCATAAAAAATGTTTGCACATCTGGTGAAGGCTGAATGACTCAGGGCGAAGCCAAGTTGGGGTAAATTATAGCAATTTGTCATTCAAGTAAATGTCACATAAAACCACATGGAATGTTACAGCTTTCAAAAATGTGTACATCAATCCTTTTTTTGAGAACCTGAAGAAAGATTTGAATCTTTCATTCAGAACCATCTTTTGGGTCGTTTCTGCACTAGATTTGAGAACACATTCCATTGCCAACTGACATACAAAACATTGAGATTACTAGTTATAATCTGATTTTTTTTGTAGAAATATTACTCTGTGTTGAGTTTAGTTTATTGTCACGTGTACCAAGGTACAGTGAAAAGCTTTTGTTGTGTGCTAACCAGTCAGCGGAAAGACATAACAAGATTACAATCGAGCCATCCACAGTGTACCAATACATAAGGGATTAATATGAATAATGTTTAGTGAAACAAGGCAGACCTACATACTTGTGTAAATTGAAAATGCTTCCATTATTGAGCTTGACTTTAAAATGTTCTTGGGTTTGTGAAGTATAATCTGCAAAATTTGTCTGTGCATTTGAGGTGAAAATAGCGGAAACTAAAACCACAATCAGTTGTTCTGTTGGTTTACAGGGTTCCACCACCTGGTGAAAACATTCACATTGATGTCAGATAGACAGCTCCTCTCGGAAATATGCTTTCTTCCAATAAGTCACATCATCATACAAAAGAACTCATTTGTTTCCAAGTCACTGGCACGATCCCAACAAAGTGTCTCATTGATTTAAATACCTCACTGAGACATCTTATCATAGGCCAGCAAAATAGTGTCCTAGAGGAAATAATTAATGCAGTGTACTTTGAATTACTCCTTGTTCAGTTTTGGTGCCCTGTAACAGCTGGAGTCTGTGACTTACTTTCAAACATCCTTTCCTTGTCTCCTGCTTGACCGTCTAGACCTTGTTCAGATCCTCTAATGTTGCTGACAACATTCTGTTCATTATTAGGTTTCAATCTCTGCCACTCAAGCAGAACAGCATATGTGCAAATGTATTCTGCTGAAAACAATGTGTTAATATTATATTGTTTCTGTTATACCAGAGAATTAAATATTCCTTTATCTCTTGCAGTTTTTCTACAGTGATTTGTTAACCAGCTAATTCACAGACCACAGACTGTTCGTATTGGTGAAAATGTGTCAGCCTCAATAACAATCAGCATGGGAGCACCTTAAGGCTGCGTGCTCAGCCCCCGGCTGTACTCACTCTATACTCATGACTGCGTAGCCGGTCATACTGCGAATTCCATCATCAAGTTCGCTGACGACACAACTGTTGTGGGACATATCACCGATGGGGACGAGTTAGAGTATAGAAGAGAGATCGACCGACTGACCAAATGGTGCCAGCACAATAACCTGGCCCTCAACACTAGCAAAACCAAGGAACTGATTGTGGACTTTCGAAGGGGTAGGATGGGGACCCACAGTCCCATTTATATCAATGGGTCGATGGTGGAAAGTGTCAAGAGCTTCAAATTCCTGGGCGTGCACATTTCTGAAGATATCTCCTGGTCCGAGAACTCTGATGCAATTATAAAGAAAACACATCAGCGCCTCTACTTCCTGAGAAGATTATGGAGAGTCGGTATGTCCAGGAGGACTCTCTCTAACTTCCACAGGTGCACAGTAGAGAGCATGTTGACCTGTTGCATCGTGGCTTGGTTTGGTAGTAAAAAGTAGTAAACACTGCCCAGTCCATCATCGGCTCTGACCTCCCTACCATCGAGGGGATCTATCGCAGTCGCTACCTCAAAAAGGCTGGCAGCATCATCAAGGACCCACACCATCATGGCCACACACTCATCTCCCCGCTACCTTCAGGTAGAAGGTACAGGATCCTGAAGACTGCAATGTCCAGGTTCAGGAATAGCTACTTCCCACAGCCATCAGGCTGTTGAACTCAACTCAAACAAAACTCTGAACATTAATAGCCCATTATCTGTTTATTTGCACTTTATCTGTTTATTTATTCATGTGTGTGTATATTTATATAATGGCATATGGACACACTGATCTATTCTGTATTCATGCCTACTATATTCTGGTGAGCTGAAGCAAAGCAAGAATTTCATTGTCCTATCTGGGACACATGACAATAAACTCTCTTGAATCTTGAATCTAATCCGACTTCTCTTCATTCAGACTGGAGGCAATTACAATGATAACTTATTTACAAAAAACTAATCCATTTGGCTTTTTTTCTGTAACTTGTTGCATGAAGTTACTGTACATCTGGTTGCTGGTGAGTGCAAATTATCTAACTGTTGTTCAATAAATTTTGATCTGGGTATAAAGCTACAGTTGCAATTAAAAATATACCTTAGCACAATATTAGCAAGAAAGATACCTGCAGTATATTCTACCAGTTATAATAGGCTGGAATAATACACAGCAATAATATAATGTAAGAGCACAAAGCACAGGATACCAGCAGCTGACTTTAAACTGTGCATAATATATCTTCCTCTAGAAGATAATTGCAAAGAAAATAAGGTGTGGAATGATATAAGGAGCGGCACAGTAGTGCAGCGGTAGAGTTGCTGCCTTACAGTGCCAGAGACACAAGTTCAGTCCTGACTACAAGTGCTGTCTGTAAAGAGTTTGTATGTTCTCCCTGTGACCACGTGGGGTTTCTCTGGGTGCTCTGGTTTTTCTGCCACATTCCAAACATGTACAGGTTTGTAGGTTAATTGGCTTCTGTAAATTGGCCCTAGTGTGTAAGATGCAAAACTGGGATAACATAACATATGTCGGTGTGGACTCGGTGGGCTGAAGGCCCTATTTCCATGGTGTATTGCTGAACTGAATTAAACTAAACTAAACTAAATTAAACTAAACTAAACTGAATTAAATGTAACTAAACTAATCAAATATAGACCACTGATTTCTTATGGGCCTGTCCCAGTTACGCAACTTTTTCGGCGACTGCCAGCAATCGTCATAGGTCGTTGCAGGTCGGCAAGAAATTTAAACGTTGAAAATTCAGCGGTGACCAGAAAGACGCTACAACTCTTTGGGTGACTGAGGAGACTACTCACGACCATACAGACGACACCCTGGCGACATGTTGCGGGGTGAAGCCTGTATGGTCATAAGTAGTCGCCCAAAGAGTCATACCTTGTTCTGGTTGCCGCTGAATTTTCAACATGTTGAAAATTTTCAGTGACCTGTAACGATCTATGATGGGTGCCGGCAGTCGCCAAAAAAGTTGTGTAAGTGGGACAAGCCCATTACTGTGTCTGCTCTTGCATTCGATGGAGATTAATCTTAGCTGCCCTCAATTCAAAGATTTTGAATTCCATCTACACTACAGAATTTGAATACATGGTCCAGGCTTCCGAAGTAGTCATGAACTTTGGGGGAAAAGTTATCCATTGGAAATTTTAAACTGAGTCTGTAGGTGCCTATCCAAATGAATGTAATCTAATCTACATCTGGGCTCTAAATAGAATTGCACTGGGAAACGAGTGCAGAGAGTTAATGGAGCCACTGCTGCATGTCTTGGTGGAGGCCATGACTGCAAACCATGCTGTCTACCTGTTATCATGATTGCAGAATCCAGCCCAGCCTGGACTGTTTTGTTACTTTTCTTTACACAGTTTTGTGAGTAGCCAGTATCAACTCAAGCTAGTTTGCACCACTTAAAGCTCCAACCCTGCCAGTTTGCTTAACCGTGATAAGCACATCATCCAAACATATTCTGTAATATTCATTAACATACATTACTCTCTTCAGGCTTTCAAAATGACCAATAGCAACAAACCAGGACAGGTGTGTGTGGGGGAGATTGGGGTGGTTGTTCGGAGATGGAGCATTGGGAGGGGGTGTAAGGAGCACACAAGGCTGCTTCACCACTCACCCATGCAGATCCAAGTAACATCTGTGGAGGGAATGGACAGGTGATAATTTGTGTTGGGACCATTCTTCAGACTGATTCTGGCAGGGGGAGAAAGTTGGAGAGATTGGTGCAGGACATATCCAGGCAGGTGATGGGGTAGATACAGGTGAGGAGGGGGTGGGGGTAGGTTTCCAGCTTTCTCCCTCTTACTCCATTGGTCTTGAGAAAGGTCCCAACACGGAACGTCACCATGTTCTCCATAGATGTTGCATGACCCGCCGAGTTACTCCACCACTTTGCGTCCTTTAGCACACATGTCCAGTTGTGGAGCAGACTCCACTAGACAAAGCTTAGTTGAGGTTTAGGTTTATTATTCATCTACAAACCCTGGATTACTTGTGGAGTGAGTGGCCAGCAATAACAGGTCCAAGAAGGCCAGCTCTGAAGTTGACAAGTTTTCAACCTTAAGGGCAACTGCACACTAACAGTGCTGTGATCCTCATGTCACTGACATATGCATATGTTTCCAACACAACCTACAGTCACCGACTGAAATAACTTAAACATTTCAGTCGACTACTGATGTTGAGAGGGGAGGACAAATTTCCAAACATAGAAATCCTCCAATATGGAAGAATGGGGTGTTAAGATTATGACAGCACATCTACAAAAATGGGCATTTAGCAAAACTAACGGATGACTGCATGGCAGAGAATATTCCATGGAGAGGTTGTGAAAGGCAAGTGCTCATTAAAGATGCAATCAATAATAAATCTCTACACAAATGATGCTGAAGAATGAGATCAAGTTGTGCAAGAATTACATGCTTGGTGCACAGAGGTCAGCAGTATTCTATTGGGCTACAAGAAATACCACAGCAGAGATGCCAAAACCAAGAGAAATAGTTGTGCATCTTGTCAAGAGCTACAATGGTTAGCTTCCTCAAGCTTCGTCCCTATTTGAAAGAATGTTCTTCCTATAACTGGGCATTGGCTACAAATCATTTGGGACTAGTCATGGTGAGACTAGTGTAGTTGGGGCATGTTGGTCGGCGTGGACAAGTTGGGCCAGAGGGCCTGTTTCCACGCTGTATGACTATATGACTCATTTCACTAAAACCTTTGATGTATATCAAAGTAATGGCTAGCTTTGTTTCTGGAATGCAGTATATGGTGTTGAAACTGGAAACTGATGAGAATGTGAGAGAACACAATGGGATTAGTGTAGGCTTAGTGTAAATGGGTGTTTGATGGTCAGTGTGGACTTGGTAACTGAAGGGCCTTTTCCATGGTAGACAAAAGTCTACCATGGTGGAGAAACTCAGCGGGTGCAGCAGCATCTATGGAGCGAAGGAAATAGGCAACGTTTCGGGCCGAAACCCTTCTTCCTTTTCCATGTTGTGTTATCCTATGTATCTATATATGAAATAGTATGGGTGGCACTACCATCCAGCTCCTAAACAATGGAATATCCACACATTCAATACATCATTGATATCTAATTTGGGAGAAATTGTGTCAAATTAACAATTGCTAATTATTAGTGTTATTGGCTTGTCTCCTCTGCAAAATTCCATTGTGTGTGAACAAGCTGTTTCTTCACACTTCAAAGAGTATGACTCATACCACAAATGTATACTTGTACATGTCATGCCAACTTGGAACCAAATCAGCAGCAATAGCCTCCAGTTACCAAACATCGTGCAGCAACATTTTCCGGCCTCCTTTCCACTTTTGTGGAACAGAGAAAATTTCTTATTCCTGACCCACTCTCATCCCTCAGCCAATGTTATCATATTCCATTCTTAGCTGTTCATCTTATACTTGCATTGGGGATCCTGGGGAAGATTGAGAAAAGAATATATTGAAGAGAAATAGGGTTATTGCAGCTCATGCGGAAATAAAGTCCTTTTTTTCAGTTCTTCTGCAATCAGAGCTGTAAACTATAACAGATTTCTCATAGATCTTTTCGTCTAAGGTAATTGGATATATAATAAGAAAACAAACATGATTTTTGCTCAGTCTCACTTTTCATTCAGTGGTGCATTTTAAAAGTGCTAATACTATAAACTGAAAGATTATCCCACCTGTCATACTCCATCCTTTGCCTCATGTGACTTCAGCCAAGTACACACACAATACTGCATTCATCGGGGCTACAAACACCAGCTACGGAATGTGACAGGTGCAATAACTACTCATGTTCACCACAAACTATGAATTGTCCTCTCACTTATTTTCTCACACTTCTTTATTTCTTGATTCCTGTTCCACTTCCTACCACCATCCAAAACTGTGCAATAGTAAAATAACTTGCAACATACAAGTAACGTCCATTACCATTTCTCAAGCTGAGAAATTCCTTTGCTTTCACCCACATCTTGTGGCTACTCGGACTAACTTATTCCTCTCAAAAAAACAAAAAACGCTGGAGTAACTCAGCAGGACAGGCAGCATCTCTGGAGAGAAGTAATGGGTGACGTTTTGGGTCGAGACCTTCAGACTCCTTCTGAAGAAGGGTTTCGACCCAAAACGTCACCCATTCCTTCTCACCAGAGATGGTGCCTGACCCGCTGAGTTACTCCAGCTTTTTGTGTTCATCTTTTAAACCAGCATCTGCAGTTCCTTCTTACTTATTCCTCTCTATCTTGGGTCGAATGAAGAGTTCCTCATCAGAAATACTAATTGATTCAATGCCCTTTGCACAGATGCTGTCTCAACTGCTTAGTTCTTCAAGTATTTTACTTATTCTGTTCTTTTCTTGGATCCTACATGCATTAATCTAGCCTGTCATACAAGTCCTACCATCTTATTATTAACAACTCTCTACACAGACCTTAATGTGCTGATAACTATCCCCTTAAAATCATTTTGACTCATCCTATCTTAGGCACTCCCTATGTTCTACACATCTCTCCCTCACCCTTTATCATACTGAAAACTAACTTGCATCTCTCTTTATCTAATTCCTGCAAAGGGTCATAGACCTGAACCATTAACTGTTTCTGCTTCCATGAACGCAGCATGACCTGCTTAATTTTTCCACCATTTTTCACTTTCAGTCTTGTTCAGTCAATAATATTTTATTAATAATTTTTTATTTTTAATGTTTAATGTTTTATGTGTCAATCTTAACTGTTACTGTATGTCATGTTGTCACTTGTGGGCGGAGCACCAAGGCAAATTCTTTGTATGGAAATACTTGGCCAAACATTCATTCATTCATTCATTCATTCATTCATTCATTCATTCAATCATTCATTCATTCATTCATTCATTCATCCATTCATTTTGAACTTATTTTCCATGCTTACGTCAAGCTTGCTGGGCAAGTCCCACTTCCTTGTCATTAACAACTCATTACACAGGCTGATAGCTTAATGATAACTGGCCCCATTAAACCATTTTGACTCTTTTGATCACAGACATTCTTTTTAGTCGACACATCCATTCCCCACTTTCCGTCCTACTGAAAACTAACTCTCATCGCTCTCTTTCCCAGTTCGGTTCAAGACCCATAGACCCACAACTCTGAGCATTTCTCTTTCCACAGAGGCTGCCTGACTAGCTGAGTTTTTCCAGAACTCTCTGTTTTTATTTGAGTATTCATTATCATCAACGAGAACAGAACTAAGCTGCAGTGTTAGCGGGGAGGCAGACACAAAGGCAGAGGTGATGAACATGGCAAGGCTGGTGGTTTTCAGTTCCTGCTGATTTGAATGGCATAGCCCTCTTTGTATCGTGTTCTGTTGACTTTTGTCTGACAGCATGTTGATTGATTGATTGCAAAGCCAGTAGCTGGCAAACGTAAGATGCAGTTGGAGGAAGGGTGCCTGCAAATGGATCTCAGCTGTCTTTTTGGAGGATGTAAACTCTCAGGCGCCACTGGATCTGGTCCATGCATTGACTTCCTTGTAAATCCTATTCTGCTGCCTTACTCCTGCCACTGGCCTACAAAGAGGGGAATCCCCCTGCTTTAATCAGGAATCAAACGAAAGGTCTTCACCCCACTTGTAGCTTTGGGCATGGTTTCACCATCAAGTACACAGCATAAATTACATTCTGCCTTCCTTATGGGGGAATACTGGAGATGACCTAAGTGAGGATTTTTCTGAAATGTAAAACTCAGGAAACTGATGGCAGTTCCCTTAGCTAGTGCCAAGTTTTAGATTCTTATGTAAGCTGCATGAAGACTTAAGTTCCATGATCTTTGCCAGCCTTTTCTCGAATGCCAAATGGAGTTGAGCCGCATGGAAAGAATGCATCAATTTGATAACACTTATACTGTTGAATCTGCTCACAAAAAAAGCCAGCATTGACCTGGAGATGGAGCAGCATCTTCATTCATTCAGTCAGAGAGGAAAGCCGACATGAGAACTAAGGTAAGTAACAAAAGAATTATAGGTTACTAGACCAAGTGCAGACCCGTTGGGTCTGTTCCCCCAACGTGCGGTTGTGGGGGGGGGGAGGCAGCATGCAGCATCACACACACTAACTATCCCCCCCCACCCCCGCACTCACGCTAATTACCCCCCTTGATATTATATTAATATTATTAATTTGCTCCTTTTACCCCATAGCCACCCTATCTACTGACGCATAGCCCCCAACTTGCAGTCACATCTAGAGAGGGAAGGGGGGGGGGGGTTAGAGAGTGAGGGCAGAGAGAGAAGGGGCAGAGACAGGGAGAGAGACAGAGACACAGAGAGGGGCAAGAGGGAGAGGGGGGTGGAGAGGAGGAGAAGAGGGAGGGTGGGTGAGGGGGGAAAGGTGGGGGAGGAGGGGAGGAGGGGAGGAGGGGAGGAGAGAGAGGGTGAGAGTGAAGGGGAGAGAGAGGGGGGGCTGAGAGGGCGGTGAGGGGGAGAGAGAGGAGGGGAGAGAGAGAGAGAAAGGGAGAGAGACAGGGGGGAAGAGAGAGGGATAGGGAGAGAGATGTGGGGAGAGAGAGGAGGGGAGAGAGAGAGAGAGGGTGCCTTTTTACTTCAACCCAAACAACCATTTACAGGCAGTGCTTTTTTCCTCAAACTAACCATATTTTCATTTTCAAACCACATTATGGGTACTCACAGCTGTGGAGACATTTGTTCAGTGTTATTCAGAGCTCTGATTGAGGCACACCACTTGCAGAGACTGATTGAGGCACACCACTTCCTGGTTTTATAGTCCCTCCCCCTCCCTCCAGCAGGGGCAGCAGAGAGAATGGGGAATTTTGTAAAAACATTAATATCTCTGTCATTTTACATCGACGGGAAAAATCCTCGGTACACATGCTGGCGGAGGGGGGCTCTGAGCGAGGTGGCCAAAAATGACGGCCGTAGGTGGCGGCGTTCTCTCAGAAATCGCAGCACAGAAGGCCAAAAGCGGTCAAGAACAGAGATTTAGTAATATAGATATTCATCAAGTCTGCACAGAAATAGGCCCTTCAGCCCTCTATGTCCATGCCAACCAACAAGGATTTTTTATACCAATCCCATTTACCAGCACTTGATCCATTGTCTCCAATGCCTTGGTGAATCAAGTGCTGATCCAGGTACTTCTTAAATTTTATAGACAATAGACAATAGGTGCAGGAGTAGGCGTAGTATCATTTCTCCTAAATAAGCATACACAGTGAAAACTCTCTGGCTGTATCTTTGGTAACGTCCATGAACATACTGCACGTGTGACCATGGCTGATCTTCCACAATCAGTACCCTGTTCCTGCCTTCTTCCCATACTCCGCTATCTTTAAGAGCTCTATCTCGCTCTCTTTTGTAAGCATCCAGAGAACCAGCCTCCACTGCCCTCTGAGGCAGAGAATTCCACAGACTCATAACTCTTGTGAAGATCTCTGCGTCCTCCATCTTCTAAGGCAGTGCGTTTCAGATTGCAATAACCCAATGCAAAAACCCTCCATAGCATGAGTTCTGATGACTATTAAGTGCAAGGCCCTATCACTGCACAAGGTATCCCTACTGAGGATGGAGATACAACTTTGCATGAAATTGGTTGTGGGACATCCACTTGTGGGACATCCACTAATTTTGAATTCACATGATAAGTAAGTGATGAATGCAGGCAGCAAATTCTGGAGCTGAGTCTTTATTGTCCAAACTTTCCAGATGCTACTCCTTATGTCTTTATGTTTATCTTTTCTTTCAAGTGATTGATCTGTAAATATGGAGTGTGCACTACTATAGTTCAGCTTTCTGCAAAGGAGAGAGGAATTTTGAAAAATCTTTTCATTGCATGATTTATGAATAAGGAAACTGAATTCACGAATTATATAACAACACCTTTGTTTGTAGAAGTGAAAATCCTGCACATGTTTATTCCTCATAAAAAACCCAACTTTGCACATTTGCCGGCTAAGATAGAAACAAATAAGGGTAGTGACTTTGAGTACTGAGTTATTCAATGTCTAATTCTACAATACACATCTTGCAACTCTTTATGGTTTCCTTTTTAGGTATGTACTGGCCGTGGAAGTTTCTGATAATAAAGATTCTATGGAGCTAGTGCTTGATCTTTCAACATCAGCCAATTGTATCTTTGACTGTCTGGTATATTTTTGCTATTGATAACCTAAAAGCTATGCTTTCCTTAAATTATGATGTTTCGTTTCCACTTTTTGTTCAATCTCTATAATTTGTATGGTGGATCATCTTTTCTCTGCATTTCTGATGCAGGACAACACAGTGACATGACTGGTAAAGCTTATGCCTCGCAATGCCAGAGACTCAGGTTTCATCCTAACCTCGGGTGTTGTCAATGCCATCAATTATTTACCGGAACATAACCTGGTTTCATCAGGTGACAAGGTTTCATACAGAGCTCATACAATATGCCCATTTCATGAAGGCATCAAGCAACTGGTACTCTGGAAGGTATTTGATGTTTGAAGATTAATTGGAAGAAACACGTGCAGTATGTTCATGGACGTTACCAAAGATACAGCCAGAGAGTTTTCACTGTGTATGCTTATTTAGGAGAAATGATACAATGTTGGGATTCGTTCAGACAGTACCTCTGCTGTTCTCTGTATGACTGCTTACTCCACTGATAACGTTCTCAAAAAATGAGGATTATACCTGTGGAAATATCTGGTTCACTTACATCTTCTCCTATCTCATCTACTGCATCCGCTGTTCCAGGTGTGGACTCACATATTGGTGAGACCAAGTGCAAGCTCGGCGATCATTTCCCTGAACACCTCCGATCATTCTGCCTAGGTCTACTCAATCTTCCAACTATTAAACACTTTAACTCCCCCGCCCATTCCCATACTGACCTTTCTGTCCTAGGTGTCCATTGTCAACGTGAGGCGCAACCCAAATTAGAGGAACAGCACCTCATATTTTGCTTGGACAGCTTACAACCCAATGGTATGAATAGTGACCTCTAACTTCAAGTAACCCTTGCTTTCCCTCTCTCCCCATCCCTCCGCCAACTTAGTTGTCCGGCTAGTTTTTCTGTCCTTCTGATTAAATATTACTGATTGTACATTCTACATTTTCCTCGACCTCCGTCCCCGTTGATCTCTCTTTTTCACACCTTTATATCTCCCTCTTCCCTGACTCTCAGTATAAAGAAAGGCCTTCGACCTGAAACGTCACTCATTCCTTCCATCCAGAGATGCTGCCTGCCTCGCTGAGTTATTCCGGTATTTTGTGTTTATCCGGCGTTAAACCAGCATCCGTAGTTCCTTCCTAAACACCTGGAATCTGGTTGTTCATCTCACTGGTTCCTGACCTCTGGCACCATGTATGTGGAGTGTATATGTTTCCCCATCACTTGAAAGTTTTCCCCTGACTGCTCTGATTTCCTCCAACATCCTATGGACTTGTGGATTGTTAGGCTATTTGATCTTGTAAGTGTCCCTGCTTGTGGGAGTGTGGCAGAAACATCAGTGGGAAGTTGATGATATCTGAGAGGGAATATGGTGCAGAGAAGTGAGTAGAGGAATGGGATTGCTCAGAAAACTGGCATAGATTCAAAGGGCTGAATGACTTGCTTATATATTGTGAGAATATGAGGAACTATGTGCCTGATTTGACAATTCTGTCAGTGTGCTCGACTTGGAGCAGGTTGAATAACTAATTGTTCAAGGTGCAGATTCCTAAACATGAGTAAAACCTCCCTGAACTCTCAGTGTCAGCTTTAGAAAGAGCTACAAACTCCTCATGGGAAGTTACTCGGAGAATATGTACATTTATTGTTTAACAAGGCTAAAAGTAGAGATAAGAAAGGTTTTGGAAAGAGATGGTAAAATAAACAAAAAATAGCAAATTATAAATATTATGGATCACAATCACAGACTAATCAGCTGTAAAATAATGTAGAATTTAAGGTCCTGCTGGAGAGGTGATAACAGTGAGATAAATGCCATCACAAAAATGAAATCTGTGCCTTTCAAAATCTACATGATATTTTTGTCTGAATGCCAGCTTTCCTGTGTGGATCCCTGCATCATTCTGGGAAAAATGATCTGTACAGCTGGTGAGGAAATGTCTTTACTGGGAATGACAGATTCTGGGTGGGTTTACAGAGACTTTGGTAATATAAGGATACATTTTCAGATATCCGGGGTTAAGTGGCTGACGTCATTGCACAGCAAAGAGACAGCTGCTTAAACTTTGCACGACCATCTATTATAACCATCTCTCACGGAGGGAATGATATAAACTCATGCTACAGTGACTAGGATACCAAAGAGATACTCATATATTACAGTATATATTAAATTGTCTTGGACTTTCATGTGAGGTTGCTGGCCTGTCTTGAGCCTTTACTTTAGACTTTAGAAATACAGCGCAGAAACAGGCCCTTTGGCCCACTGAGTCTGCGTCACCAACCGTACACTAACCTACACACACTAGGGACAATTTTACAACTTACGAAAGCCAATTAACCTACAAACCTACATATCTTTGAAGTATGGGAGGAAACTGGAGAACCCGGAGCAAATCCACGCATTCACAGGGGCACCGTGAAACTCTGTACAGACAGCACCCGTAGTAAGGATCAAACCTGGGTCTCTGGCACTGTAATGCTGTAAGGCAGCAACTCTACCAGTGTGCTGCTTTGCCACCACTGTGCTGTCCTGTCTGTCTTTCATGGGTTCATGCTATTCACTGCCTCATGATTGCCTCTGACTATTTCCTTTTGTTTCATCCCTCTCATCCCTGTGTCCCACCTACACTCACACCCATCTCTTTCCTTCCACCTTCCCCCATCCATTTCCACCCATATTCCTTCCTCTGGCTTCACATTTCATATCCTCTTCTATCCTTATCTCCTTATCTCACATTGTTTGGTCATCTCTGGCCTTTGTACCAACCATCTACTCTGCCAATCCCCTTACCTGCATCCACCTATCACTTGCCAGGCTTTGTCATGCCTTCATTTCCCTTCCAGCTTTCTTCCTCCCCACCACAATCAGTATGAAGAAGGCTCTCAACCCAAAACGCCACCTATCCATGTTTTCAGATGCTGCCTGACACATTGAGTTACTCCAGAATTTTGTGTATTTTTTCCTTTAAGAGAATCGTAGGAGAGCAATGATGATTATTCACATTATTCCCTTTATTGTGTATCTGTACACTGTGGATGGCTCGATTGTATCGTATTGACTTTCCACTGACAAGTTAGCACGCAACAAAAGTTTTTCACTATACCTTGGTACACGTGACAAATAACTAAACTCAACTAAACTCAATGATTGACCACCTTGCTTCAATTATTTATTGATTAACCTGCCAATAGGAGCTGTGATAAATACATGGTATTGGAATTGGTGTTGTTATCATTAGTAGTTTATTTTTGTTCATTGTACCAAGACACGGTGAACAAATGTTTTTGCTTGCTATCCAGTCAAATCATATCATACATGAGTATATTATACCATACATATGGGTACAATAATTAGTGAAACAGAGAGAGGAAACAGAGTACAGAATACAGTGTTAGAGCTACAAAGAAAGGGCAGATAAAAAATGTGCAAGGGTTACAGTGAGGTGGTTTATACTTGTTGAACCCTTGCACTTTTCTCATGAATACGTTCTTAGATATGAGTCTTAGATCTTACATAAGGTCGGTTCAAGCGTCTGATAACAGGACAGCCAAATAAGCCGGCAAAACAACATTGGTAGACTGGGGAAAACAACAAGGAACTTTCTGCTACAAATGCTGTTTCATTTTAGCACATTAAACTCCAATAGAAGCACTTCATATAACTGAGAGTCATTAGTCTCAATTCAACCACATTTCCTGAGGCTAAATTATATCACATGAAAGAACATCTTCTGGAATGGACTAATATTTAATTACAACAGTTTCTCAATTCCTTGATATGAAGTCTTAAATGCAACAATGGAATTTCACTGCTCTATCTGATACTGCTGCAATATGAAAATTGAGTTAAGGAAAGTCCTTTTATAGTCTGAGGGTATCCCAAATCGCATGAAACAGTTATCTGCTGTAGAACCTACAGCAGTCAATGTGCCTTTTCAAAGCCAGAACAAATGGAGATGTTAACACTGCCCAAGATATAAAGCAGAATCTCTCCTTGAAATAGTGCAATGGGATCTTGTAAAGTTACTTGTTGAGGATGAAGGGAGCTTGGTTGAGCATGTCACCTGAACATCAGCCCTCTTGGCAATGCAGCACTCCCTTAGTTCTGCACTCAAATGTCAGCTTAAACATTGTGCTTAATTCCCAGGAGTGGGATTTGAATCCACAACCTTTGGACTCAGAGGCATGTGTGCTCTTGCTGAGCCACAGCCAAAATAAACCCCTTGTGTTAGCCATGTGATATAATGCATCAATGTGTTCGCTGTATTACAGCATCATGTTTACACAAACTGAATGCCAGATTCCAGGCAATATTTGAACACACATTTCACAGCTCCAACATGCAGAGACATATCGCACTCTAGGTAATATTTTGCCAGGTTTGCCAGCAGTCTGAGAAAAAGGGGATTATTCATTAACAAAAAATAACCCATATAAATATGTTTCATAAAAATATAGGTTAAAAACCGACCAGAGCAATTCTCATGATCTCAACATCACCTCAACAAGTATATCCACTACCAGAAATAACTAGCCAGCACAATTACCTGTGAATTATTAATTGAAAAGTAGTCTTGGCTAAATTAGACCTTGAAAGTTTGTTTGGACTTCATCATCATCTGAAGAAACAAAATGAAGGTCCTGACCCAAAATATCTTCTCTCCATTCCCGCTGAGTTACTCCAGCACTATGCAGATTGCACATCATCTTGTTTATTCATTATGTACGATTTCAGTAAGTTGGCCGCAGTGGGAACATAAAACTATTACCTTCATGTTGCATCATATTAAGAGTTATAGCTTTTCCAACATTGACTGATGAGAATTTGATATATTAAATCATAAAATATACTAGAATATTTAACTATGTTCAAATGTGACTAACAGTGGAGTTTTGCTGTTGAGGATGTTGATGCGTTACAGCAAGACACAGAAAGCCTGATGATAACAGGTTGCACTGGAAAGATTGGGGGAGACTTGTGTATTGATTACTTTGATTATCATTCAGGGAGAAGCACTTAGAGTGGTTGTGGTTGGGCATATAGACAGGAATGGTTAGAATACATTGTACATGGAATATAACAGCAGAACAACATTTTGGTATTTTGCCTGGCAGCCAAGTAGATTGAGAATAGGATTAGCTATCATACAGGAAAGCCCGTGCTGGTAGGTTTGGCAGAGAATTGTAGCAGAGGAAGGAAGAGATTATTGTTGACAGGTTTTGGGTTGGGGATGTACTTTATGGAAGACAAAACAAATGGTAGCAATCAGTAAGCATTTTCATCCTATCTCAAGGAAATGTTTCCACATGTATACCTTAGAGAGATAAAGGCAATTGTCCTGAAGGTCAAAGTTACACAACGTTCTAATTTGGCAAAATCTCATTACTTTTCATTGTTCTTGCTAATTTACAATGCTGGAAGAACCCCAATACCTCCTGGGACTGATCAGGTATAACCCTGGACACTTGGGTGGGTAGTTAGAGAACTAGAGAAGAAATACATGCGCACACATATACACACACATTCTCACACATAAACTCATACGTACACACATATACACAGAAGCACACCCTAATGTACACATGCACACACACGCACATGCGTGCACACACACACATTCTTGTGCACATAAATACACATTTGATCACACACACACACCCGCTCACCCACACACCCGCTCACCCACACACCCGCTCACCCACACACCCGCTCACCCACACACCCGCTCACCCACACACCCGCTCACCCACACACACTCACACCCGCACACACACACACCCACACACACACACAGCCTAGGGGTTTAAACCTCCCAACTCTCCCAAAATAAAATTAAATATAAAATTAAGCATACCTTACTTAAGTTACTTTTAGTTAATAGTGTAATTGTTTGAGGGCATTGCCTGAGTTCACTTACAGGGAAATAATGTAGGAAGGCTCCATTTTATGCGATTAAAAATTAATGTAACACTACACAGTGTAAGTTCCTGACCCTGCAATCTTACAACCTGATACCTACTAGATGGATTTCTTACATCAGTTCAGATGACAGCAGATGGAAAATAAAGTCTCTGGTTTTATGAGGGTGGGTTACAAAAAACTCAATTTCATTGACATAGTCAGGACTTTGGTAATGATGAGCTGGCAGATTTTCGGTACTATAGGATATTTTCCAAATCAATACGCAAACACATTTTTAATTCACTTTTTCAACGTTGCACAGTACAATAAAAAAGTAAAAATTCCAGTGAATCCGGTAAGATTCAAACAAGCCCAGGAAACAAAACCAAGTGAGTTTGAAGGGAGCGTGGGAACTGAGACACTGGTGAGTGGGAGAGGGGATTGTGGGAACCAAGGTCGCTGTGTGTTAGTGGGAATGTGGGAACCTGAGTTTCACTGGTCATGTTTCAGATGGGCATCGTTAACAGGTTTGAGAGTGGGATGGCTCATCATCAAGCAATCCACTTTTGCGAAGCAGAAAGTATTAGGGCAGGAATCGGCCATTTGCCCCCGAGTCTAGGTGACCTCAACTCCACATTCCCATCTGTTCCCATTAGTTTTTCATCACTTGCTTTTGAAAAAACTTATCTACCTCTGCCTTAAAAAAGTATTCAACGATTCACCTTTGAGTGAGAGAGTTTCAGAGACTTGGAGAGAGAATAAAAAATACATAATGTTTGTCTTAAATGGGTGATGCCTGTAGTTATTGGTTTTCCCACAAGAGGAAATATGCTTTCCACATCGACTTTGTCATGACCATTGGTCGATAGTCATTGAGGCACGTCACCTTGTCAGTAGAGGACCCATTCAACATCTCAGAAAGAAAATATGTACATCAAGAACTGGAAAGGATGGAAGAACTCATGGAAATTACAACCATCAGGAAATCATATTGAGTAGATCATTGAAGTTATGGCTGCTAAACTTGCTAAATGTATATTGTATTGGTTGCTAAATTTGATAATGACGTAAAAGTAAGAAATAAAAATAAGTTGCAAAAAGAAATAAGGGAGCTACAGGTTAGTTAAGTGAATAGGTGAACACCTGGCAGATGGAGTATAATATGGAAAATATGGATATGCCCTTATTATCTGTGTAAGAAAGGAACTGAGGATGCTAGTTTCATCGAAGATAGACACAATATACTAGAGTAACTCAGCGGAACAGGCAGCATCTCTGCGGAGAAGCAATGGGTGACATTTTGGGTCTGGTGAAGGGCCTCCCCCGAAACGGCACCCATTCCTTCTCTCCAGAGATGCTGCCTATGCTGCTGACTTACTCCAGCAATTTGCATCTATCTTCAGTGTCCTTATTCCTACTCTCCACACCTTGAACATCTGGCGGTGAAGTGCCGTCCCTTCTAACTTCCGAGGGAATTCACCTCCATCATCCTGACCGCGGTCTACATCCCACCCCAGGCAGATGTCCGTCTGGCACTGGAGGAGCTGCACGCTGTGGTCAACAAACACCAGAAGTCTTATCCCGAGGCATTTACCACCATAGCTGGGGACTTCAATAAAGCAAACCTTATGAAATCACTCCCTAACTTCCACCAACATGTCTCCTGCTGCACCAGAGGATCAAACACCCTCGACCACTGCTACACCACCATCAAGAATGCCTATCGCTCTATGCTGGGGCCACCATCGACTCCACAGTCAAAAAGGCACAACAGAGGATGTACTTCCTGCAGCAGCTGAGGAAGCTCAATCTGCCACTGGCAATGATGGTCCAATTCTATATGGCCATCGTCGAGTCTGTCCTCACCTTCTCCATCGTGGTCTGGTTTGGCTCATGCCACGAAGCACGACATCTGGAGGCTGCAGCGAATCGTCCGATCAGCTGAGAAGGTTATGGCTGCAACCTTCCCTCCATTGACAAACTGTACACTGCAAGTGCCTGGAAGTGAGCAAGTCAGGATCATTTCTGACCCCTCTCACCCTGGCCATAAACTCTTTGAATCACTTCCCTCTGAAAGGCGACTCCGGACTGTCAAAGCTGTCACAGCCAGACATAAAATCATTTTTTTTCCACGAGTAGTAGCTCTACTCAATAGCCAAAAATCTGTAGCCTCCTTTTGCTCTGGTATTTTATTTAATTCACATGTTTAATCGACAATGTTTTATTATTATGTTTAATGTTTTATGTGTCATTCCTAACTGTCACTGTATGTCATGTTGTCACTTGCGGGCGGAGCACCAAGGTAAATTCCTTGTCTGTGATATTTGGCCAATGAACTTATTCGTTCATTCATTCATTCAATTAGTCTCAATCCCTGCTTCAGAATTAGGATTGTATTCATCAATAACTTAAGTATGACTTCATTGTGTATTTAATATTATAATAGAATGAGGAGCAGGGGAAGCGGGCTTTTAAAATGACGGGAAGCTTGGGGCTAATCTCCTGATGCATTCCTGCCACCATTTTAATGCAGTCTGGATTAAGCACAGAGGGACCTGCTCGTTCCTGAGAAGTGACGAAACTCCAAATCCCACCTGAGTTAAAATCAGTCATAAACTGCATAACATTAATAGCCTAATTCAATCTCAATGGTTTCCATTGATTTGAATCCTTGAGAAAGGTCATACCACTGTTGAAGGTCATAATTAAAAGCAGACCACATGGCTGAAGTAATGGAGTATATCTGGTAACTGGGGATTGAGAATAAAGTGTTAACATCTTCAGCAAGGGTGAAAGGAAAACTGGTGAGTAAAAGCGAAACGACAGACAAGATTTAGGAGCACCATCAAATATTAAAGTATTTAGTTTCTCTCTGTACTGGCATTACATTTCTTGTCAGATGTGGAAACCCATGTAAACATTTGCAAAGGATTTAGCAATGTGGAATTTGGTTGTAGTAAGAGGTGCCAATTCATCAAGATCAGAAAAACTCTGGTTCAAGTTGTGTTGTGTGCACATGAAGAAAACACTTGCCAGTGGTTCTGTTGCAACAGGCCGATACAAAAGCTATACTGTAATTCATGTAATTGTAGCTGGATGCAAACAGGAATAAACTAAATGTTATCAGGATGTTTTTCAGAGGAGTATGCTTACTATTTAAAAAAAAAATTAGACATACCCAGCATAACCCAACAATGACATGAAACTCATGCACCACCCTTTTTTTAAATGTTATTTGCACAACTAGAATAGAATAGAATGAAATAGAATAGAATGCCTTTTATTGTCATTCAGACAGACAAGGTTTGAACGAAATTTCATTCCTACAGTCATGACATTACAAAAAAAAACCAAGCCACACGCTTAACACAATTTACACAAACATCCATCACAGTGAATCTCCAACACCTCCTCATTGTGATGGAAGGCAAAAGTCATATCTCTTCCCTTTGTTCTTCTCCAGCAGTCCAACTGCAGCGTCGAGGCGACTGGGGTTCATGATGTTAAAGCCCCCGGCGGGCGATGGTAAGTCCCGCGGCCATTTAAGTCGCGCCGGGCGATGTTAGGGCCCCGCTCCGAGTCATTTAAACCCCGCGATTCCGGCGGGAGAAGTTGCCGTGGTGGGAACTCCGAAAAGCGGTCTCCCACCAGGGACCTGCCAGCTCCTGATGTTCCTGTCCACCGAGCCTGCGGCCGGAGCCTCCGAAGCTCCGAAGTTGGGTTGCAGCCACGCGCCACCACAGCTCTCCCCACATCGAAGTCGGCCAGCTCCGCGACTGGAACCCTCAGGTTGGTTCCAGTTAGAGGCCGCCGCCGGCTCCACGATGTTAGGCCCAATGACACCGGAGACCCGACAGGGAAAAAGTCGGGTTCCCGTACAGGGAAGAGATTAAACAGTTTATGCAATGTAGTGACATTGGCCAGAAGAAATATTAAGGAAAATAAATGACCCTTAGATTGAGAAACAGCTTATTCCCCTCTATTATTAGTCTTCTGAATGTTCTTTCCATGAGCTTGAGTACAGACCAATTCTCCTCTACCTCATTGCGGACAATGTACATTGTCTCTGGAACTGTCGCACTGAAATGCTGAGAATAATATTCTGAACTATATATCTTCCCTTCGCTCCACCTATTG